>NC_142018.1:19315000-19495000 GCF_049901735.1 Notechis scutatus
CTTTTGAAGTTTTGGAAGTTTGGCTCGAGATTTAATTGGGGTAATTGCTGGAATCCTGACCAAAGACAGACCTCAGAAGAATACCGTGTCCCCCCTGAAAATACGACCTACTCAGAAAGTAAGTCCTAGCTTGATTTTTACACATGCACCCAAAATACCCTCCCTTCCTCCCTTCCTTCTTCCTTCCTTCCTCCCCTCCCTCCCTCCCTCCCTTCCCTCTCCTTCCTTCCTTCCTTCCCTTTTTCTCCCCTTTTTCAAACACTACATAACCCCTCTTTTTTTTTGCCAAAATGGAGAAACTTCACGTGAAGCAAGAACTGCCAACCCCGACCCTGGACTTTAAAAAGTGTGAATGGAGTCCGCTTTGCAGGCGAAGCTGGTGTTAGCTTGGAAGTGGCTACAATCGGGTGAGTTTTAGTGATAAGTGTTTGAAGTTCAGAGGAGTGGAATGATGTAGGGAGTTTCTAATGGGAAGCAATTTGGATCTGTTTCAAGTCTGCAGCATGTGAGTGAGTGAGAGAGAGCTAGAGAGAGAGAGAGAGAGCTAGAAACAGAGAGTTAAAGAGAAGAGAGAGAGAGAGAAAGAGAGCTAAAGAAAGAGCTAAAGAGAGCTAGAGAGAGAGAGAGAGAGAGAGAAAGGGAGCTAAAGAGAGAGAGAGAGATGTAGAGAGATAACTAGAGAGAGAGTTAGAGAGAGCAGAGGAAGAGAGCTAAAGAGAACTAGAGAGAGAGAGAGCTAGAGAGAGCTAGAGAGAGAGAGTTAGAGAGTTAAAGAAAGAGAGAGCTAAAGAGAACTAGCGAGAGAGCTAGAGAGCTAGAGAGAGAGAGAGAGAGAGAGAGAAAGAGAGCTAAAGAAAGAGAGAGCTAAAGAGAGCGAGAACTAGAGAGAAAGAGAGCTAGAGAGATGGGAGAGGGAGGGAGGGAGGAAGAGAGATGTGGGGTATCATTAAAAATGCAAGTGGCCTCCCCCCATTTAGTTATTAAAATGTCAAAGGAAACTTAGACTCCAGTTTTACATAAATAGGAGGACAAAGAGCTGTCGAGAATACTGATAGTCCATTTGATGAGCCTCCTTAATGAAAGCGCGGGAGGTTCCCTTCACTCCAACTCATTCAAGGCAAAAAAAAAACACCAAAAAAAAAGATTTGTCCTTCTGGGGAATGAAGGAAGACTGAACCCTTAGTCCAAACTAGAGATTATATCTACAATTTCAGGCTTCTTTTTGGCTCTTTCTCAGGTCCAAGGCAAATACAGACCCACAATGGCCTGTTTGTTTTTAACCGTTTTGTTTATCCATACTGCCGATTGCTCTTTTTTTCCTTTCCCCTTTTTCTTTTGTAGACGATTAGCATCGCTCATCCATATAGGCATTTGGGGAACGTTTTAAATGCTGGTTTTATTGGCCGACGATTTTGCTAAGGTTTCCTACTCTGGTTCTTTTAATTTGCCAGGTTTGCCCATACTTTAAAAAAAAAAAAAACTCTTTTATTGATTTATCGGCTTGGACTGATTAATTAAAATAAAGCGTGCAGTGGAGTAAACTTGCAACGGAGCCACCGTGGGGCAGTTTCCTTTTCTTTTAATTAGAACGGGGATGGGAGAAATTATATTTTTCCCCGGTGGTGGTGGTGGTTGATCATTCGAAAGGGACCATCGTTTCCAACTCTAGGCCAAAGAATTTGTTCTTACAGTCGATGAACAGAATAAAGTAGCGTGTATCACCAGGCTTGAAATGTTGGGCTTGGACAACCTTAAACTACACCGCCTGCGGTTGGACTTAAGCACGACACCCAAAATTATCTGCTACAATGTCCTTCTAGCCAATAATGACTTCAGCTTCAATCACAACAATACAAGAGCACACAACAGATACAAACTCAATGTAAACTTCTCCAAACTCGATTGCAGAAAGTACGACTTCAGCAACAGAGCGATCAATGCCTGGAATGCACTACCTGAATCTGTAGTTACATCCTCTAACCTCCACTCCTTTAACCTCAAATTAACCACTATTGACCTCACCCCATTCCTAAGAGGTCTGTAAGGGGTATGCTTAAGTGCACCATCGTGCCTACCGTCCCTGTCCTATTGTCCCCATTTATTCGTACCTATTTCTTGTATTCTTATTCATGTTTATACTTATACCTGTTTATACTTATACCTATTACCTTGTAAGCGATTGACAGATCAAATAAATAAAATAAAATAAATAAATGTCCCTTGCTTTCCCCTCCCCTCTTTCTTTCTGTCAAACTCCTTCAATAGGATGGAAAATGAATTGCTTTCAATTTTTTTTCCCCCCAAAGGAGATGATGATTTTGGGGACTGACAAATAAAGACATTTTTCTTGGATATCAGCCCCATTTCCTTCTAGCTGTTGATGTAGCTGTTCATCAAGCAATGGGGCCGTTAATACAAGTAATCCTTGACTTACAACCATTCGTTTAGTGACTGTTCAAAGATATCAAGGGAGCAAAAAAAATGATTCATGACTGGTCCTCACATTTATGACCCATTGCGGCATTCCCCACGGTCACATGGCCAGAATTTGGGTGCTTGGTGATTAGCTTGGATTTACGATGGTTGTGGTGGCTCAGAGTCGTGGGATTGCCACTGGCAGTCTTCCCAAATAGCGATAGCACTTAGACTTATACACCGCATTACAGTGCTTTAAAGCCCACTCTAAGCAGTTTACAGAGTCAACCTATTGTCCCCAACAATCTGGGTTTTACCCACCTCGAAAGGACAGAAAGCTGAGTCAACCTGGAGCTGGTCAGGATTGAACTCCTGACAGTGGGTAGAGTTAGCCTGCAATATGGCATTCTAATCACTGCACCACTACAGCTCTTCCTTCCTTCCTTCCTTCCTTCCTTCCTTCCTTCCTTCCTCCCTCCCTCCCTCCCTCCCTCACTTCCTCCCTCCCTCCCTTTCCCTCCCTCTCCCTCCCTCCCTCCCTCCTCCTTCCTTCCTCCTTCCTTCCTTCCTCCCTCCCTTCATTTATTTCCTTCCTTCCTCCCTCCCTCCCTCCCTCCCTTCCTCACTTCCTCCCTCCCTCTTTCCCTCCCTCCCCTCCTCTTTCCTTCCTCCTTCCTTCCTTCCTTCCTTCCTTCCTTCCTTCCTTCCCTCCCTCCCTCCCTCCCTCCCTCCCTCCTTCCTTCCTTCCTCCCTCCCTCCCTCCCTCTTTTCCCTCCCTCCTCTTCCTTCCTCCTTCCTTCCTTCCTTCCTTCCTTCCTTCCTTCCTTCCTTCCTTCCTTCCTTCCTTCCTTCCTTCGCACTAAGCACTAGCACTTAGACTTATACACTGCTTCACAGTGCTTTACAGCCCTCTCTAAGCAGTTTACAGAGTCAAACCATTGCCCACAAACAATCCGGGTCCTCATTTGACCAACCTTGCTAGGACGGAAGGCTGAGTCAACCTTTTTTTTTTTTTAAATATTTTTAAATTTTATTTATACAAACATTCCATCTTTTACATGAACAGTGTGTCATCTGAGTTTACATATCTCATGCAATAATTATGAGAGCTCAGACATATTCATTGCTTTCGCTTTAATACTCTATTCTTACATCATACTAATCTACATTGTGTACCTAATTCTTCTAACATTCCCCATTCTTGACATTTTTAATTCTTACCACATTTTTACTAGGTTGAGTCAACCTTGAGCCGGTCAGGACAAAACTCCAGGAAGTGGGCAGCGAGTCAGCCTGCAGTACTGCATTCTAACCACTGCACCACTACAGCTCTTCCTCCCTCCCTCTTTCCCTCCCTCCCTCCCTCTCCTCCTGCCTCCCTTCTTCCTTCCTCCCTCTCCCTACCCCTCCTATCTCCCTCCCTCCCTCCCTCCCTCCATTTCCTTCCTGGGCTGGGAACCATTGGTGGTCTGTGAGAAAATTTTGGTGGTCCGCAGAGAAATGTCACCCCCAAAGCAATGAATCCAGGCTACGTGGGAACATAAGGCTGCACTGCCCACATGGCTGCAGAAACGCAAAGCTTGCGTTGCTTGCATTGTGAGCAACATGAGGTAGTGAGGGGAGGGGGGAAAGCGTCGATGGGGGAAACCTCACCCCACTTGCCCCACGCGCCTGGCCTGGCCACCGGGCTGCTTCTTTCTGCTTCTTCCTTCTTCTGCTTTTGGTTCCCCCAAACTCCTCCAGAAATGAGTCTTTGGGACCCTGCAAGGCCTCCTGCTCCAAGAGGCTGCGCCAGCAAAGACTAATTACTGGCGGAGTTTGCTGTTTTCCTTGCATGAAGCCAAAAGTCTCTCTCACTTTCTGTCCCCCTGAGAACGGAGCTGCAATCCCAAATAAAGAATGATCGATTGGTAGGAAAACGGGGTGGGTCGCGGGCTTTAAAATTATGAGTTTGGTGGTCCCTGAGGTCCAAAAGTTTGGCGACCCCTGGACTAGATAGCCACTTTCAAAAATGTCTGAGTTTTTTTTAAAAAAAAAATATTTTCTTTGGAGGGGGGGGATTTCTTAATTGATATCACTCATTCCATAGCTGGAGGGCAGAGGAGATGCTAAAAGACTAACTTCAGTACCTCACGTGATTTAAATGCACCACCGTTTTAATGAGGGTTATACAGCCATTATGGGCAGAAAGCTTTCAAAAGCTCCCAGTGCAAAACTTCTCCTAAATCATGAGACCATAATGGGTGCATCAAGCAACTTAGCCTTTTAAATGAAAATATTCATGTCCGCAGCATATCCCTGCGAATTGCCGGGCGCTAAGGAGCTAAGATGATTGAAGCGGGGGGGAAGAGGCTAATTTTTTCCCCCTTATATTATTTTGGTTAGCCCGATATTGTCATTCGGCGGTAATTGGCCCCCAGTATCAAAGAGCAGATGGGTGGTTCCGTCGGCCCATTTAAGAGAGAAGGTTACTTGCTTTTCTTTAGGCCAGATACAAAAATCTGATGACCTAGCAATCTTTAATTTGCTGCACTTTGAGCAACATAGCGAGTGGTTTTTGTGCTGCGGTTCGACATTTGCATTTCTGCAATTTGCATTTTTTAATTTCCTAGCGCACGGCTCCACACCTCACACGAGGATCCCTCCTGGGAAGGGAAAGAATATTTTTCACTGGGAATGATACTATTTCTTTTCTACTTATTAATTTCCTCCCCCCCCCCCACACCGTCCAACCACACACACACACACCAGTGGTGGGATTCTCATTTTTGTTACTACTGGTTCTTTGGGCGTGGCATGGCGGGCATGGCATAGCTTGGTGGGCGTGGCTTGGTGGGCGTGGCAGGGGAAGGATACTGAAAAATCCCCACTCCCTCTTCACCCCCCTAACCTGCTTTCCAGCTCCTTTCTCCTGTGCAGGTCAACCAAAGAAGACCCAGCCGATCAGCTGGGACTCAATGGGAGGCAGAGAAGAGATGGGGTTGGCAGGGCCAGTCAGAGGTGGGATTGGCCGGTTCTCCCAACTACTCAAAATTTCCACTACTGGTTCTCCAGAACTGGTCAGAACCGGCTGAATACCCACCTCTGACACACACCCCAAAATCGCTTGCAAGTTTGTGTAGCTAATTTGATTTGTGACTTTGGTCGGCCAGGGACTGCCCTAAATGAGGCAGCCAAGAGAAAAGTGGGATGTCATCAGCAGACTCTGGAAGTCTAAATGGTGTGAATGAACTTCAGGAATTACTCAAAGTAGGACCTTTTTTAAAAAAAAAGATAGGTCAAACTAATAGAATGATAGAGTTGGAAGGGACCTTGGAGGTCTTCTAGCCCAACCTCCTATTCAAGCAGGAAACCCTACACCACTTCAGACCAATGGCTGTCCAATCTCTTCTTAAAAACTTCCAATGTTGGAGCATTCACAACTTCTGGAGGCAAGGAGTTCCACTGATTCATTGTCTCCGTGGTCAGGAAATTTCTCCTTAGTTCTAGGTTGTTTCTCTCCTTGATTTGCTTCCTCAGTTGCAGAAGACTAAAATGTCTGGCATTGCCCCGGGATGGTAAGAATGGCGAGAGAGGCAGAGTGGGAGCGAGTAATGGTTTAAACAAGCGCTATTTTAAAGAAAACCCACTGCTGCAGTTTTGTGGGTGGATAAGAAATAGGGGTGGCGAGGTTTTGAATGGGTGCCCCATCAACAATGTTTGTGAGTTGTTGGAGCAAAGAGTGAATCGAGTGGTCTCTTTGGGAGGAAGCTACTCATCATCTCAAGTTGAGAGAACCAGCCAGTTCCAGATAATGAGAGATCTCGCAGCACTGCACAGTTGCTCTCCAGAATCCACACAAGGCAAATGGAGGTCAGAAGGATATCTCTCATTTCCCTGAGAACTGCCTACTTCCTAATTTGAGAATAAATCATGCTGAATAAGAACACAAAGTCATAAAACATAATCAGATGGGCAGCTTACGCAGGGTTTACAAGAGAGACGGTGGCTGTTTTATACTGAAGCGCTAATGCTGTGGACGGCCCACCAAAGATAACAAGATTTCATGGGAAAACGCTGGGATTTTTTTTAGCCCTAGATTGGCTTCTGTGATTCAGAATTCCTGACAGCTGCTAGGAGGAAGTGAGGGACGGTTTCTAATTTGCTTGGCTCTGCAGAGATGCTCAGGATATAGTCACTGAAATAATAGCGGGAAGGAGCATTCAGAAAATTAGATATGGTGAGGAACGCCATATTTCCACGGTTCACAGCATAGAATGATATTGTGGATCATCTTGGAGCATCGGTGATGGATCCTCAAAATGTCCAGGCACTGGATGACGTTTATATTCTGCTGAAAAGATGGAGAAGATTGAAGACACGTTCTTAGACGCTTCCAAAATGTTGTGCTGAAAATCTGCCAAAAAAAAGAAAATGTAGCCTGAAAGCAACACAACCTGCTTTTCAATATGTCAAGGGAAGGGAAATGAAGCTCCATTTGTTCCAAAGGAAAAGTGTTGCAATAATTATAAACGTATGATGGACTAGACTAGAGAATAGAATAGAATAGAATAGAATAGAATAGAATAGAATAATAGAAGAGAAGAGAAGAGAAGAGAAGAGAAGAGAAGAGAAGAGAGAGAAAGAGAAGAGAAGAGAAGAGAAGAGAAGAGAAGAGAAGAGAAGAGAAGAATTGGAAGGGACCTTGGAGGTCTTCTAGTCCAGCCCCCAGCTGAAGGAGCAGAACCTATACTATCTAGATCAGAACCATCTAATTCTGACATTTCCTCCTCTCCCTTCTTCTCTCTGCTCTTCTCGGCTCCTGTGATAACTGGTGACTGTCAGCTCCCTTTCTCTTCCATATTGTAACTTCCAAATCCCAAGCCCGTTGGAGAGCAGCGGATGTTAAAATGATGTAGAAGATCAAGGGTTTTCCTCGGAGAAAGAGGCACAGTCTGGACCAAGGATCATACTTGGGTCTTTTGAGCCGCCTGTCACTTTACAAGGTCACATTCATATCAGTTGAAAAGTCCGTGCAGTTAGCATGGCCACTCCCATTTAATGCCACTTTTCTTGTCACATTAAACGTTGCAATTCAGAGCAAACATTGGCTCGGAGGACAGGATGAACTTTGAGATTTCTATAGCCCTGAAGTTGCATATTGACCAATGCTATGCAGGAAGAATTTGCTCTAAAGGGATACTTTCTTCTTCAAACTGGGACTGGTGTAACACTTTCTTCAAAGAAAATCACACCGGTCCCAACAAAGGCAAGGAGATGCTTTGAAAGTCATGGGGTTGGTTGGCTGTATTAGGAGAAGAGAGATAATTAAAATAAAAAACTTCTACCATGGAATCAAAGCTCTGCCTGTCAGGCACAAGAAACCCAGACCAACCCAAGGAGTTATTTCAGAATAGTTTTCCCAAAGATGATTTCCTCCAAAAAAGCAACTGGACTTCCTTGGTTTTTTTTTTCCTTTCAAAATGTTTGGCTTCTTGTTCAAGAAGCTTCTTCAGTTCTGAAGGCATCAGAAGTGAAGAAGCTTCTTGGACGAGAAGTGAAACATTTTGAAGGAAACCCCGCCCCCCAAGGAAAGTCCAATAGCCTTTTGAGAAAAAGGCAACTTTGGCACAACCATGACCTGGATAACTGAATCCTGGATAATAGACATTCAGAGCCATTCCTTTATAGTTGCTCGCCTATAGACAGAGATCTTGCCGGACTAAAGCACAAATGTATCTCACTATTCGATATATCCTATGAAAGCTCCTCCTTGGCTCTCTTCCTGCATACCAAAGATTCTAAGCTGATTGGCCTCTTTGTTCCGTGGGGCAAAAAACCCCCCCACTCTCCTGTAACTCTGTACTATATTTCACCATGTTGCCGCAGGTCAAGATGGCTGCAGTTTTCTTCATGCTTGTCTGCCCTATAAAGTAGCCCAGACTAAGAAACCAAGGCCCTATGTTGTGGCCCGCCAGGGGCCAGCGGAGCTGGTGGCAGACTCAAACAGTGAGAAGGTTGGGGAGGAACATGGGCCAGTCCTGGAGTCTGGGGAAGGCTTTGATGAGGGCTCTGCATCAGAGGCAGAGATGGGGCCAGGGCCGTCTGACAGTTATCAGCTGCCTTTAGAGTCGGAGATCAGTGGAGAAGAAGAACAGCTGGAGCCTGTTCCTAGTGTGAGCATGCACAGAGCTGCCAGAAGAAGGGAATAGTTAAGGAACAAGGGTTGACTCAGGAGTAAAGCCACAGGTGGATGGTGAATGGCTCCTTCCATAGGGAATAAAGAGGAGCGAAAAGGGAAGTGGGGTTTGCAGGAGACAATTAGTTCAATTCATTAGGGTGAAGATCTGTTCCTGTCTCCTCGCCAAGTATTGTACGATACAGAGTAGCATTTGGAGGATATTGGCATGACAACTCTCCAAGCCTGAGAAAGGTCTGTAGTTGTGCAATCTCTTGAAAGACTGTTTGCCAGGACTTTGCTGGAGAGGAATTTCCTTTAACCTAAATAAAAGGGGTTTTATCGGGACGAGGAGTCTGCTTCATGCTTTTGGGGAAACCTAGGTCAGAACACCCCATAGGTGTAGAACTACCAAGCTCCTGTCCTTCAACCTGTTCTTTATAACCCTGGCTTAGGTGAATAATTATTTGGACGGAACACGGTTGTTCCAAATTGCTTTCTCACTCCATCAAGTTTAGCCTTGTGAAATGTCCCCCTCAGCTACTACTCTGAGGTATTTCACTTCCCCTTCCGCTGAAACCAGAATATGGTCCCTAGTGAACCCAACATTCACTAGAGCGCCTTTAACGGCATGCATGTTGGAAGTTCACAGCCATTAAATCCGGAAGGCTGACTCATGATGGATTACCTTGGGCAACACTTTCCCCAAAGGTTATGCAGTACACAACTACACAGAGGCCAAAGATCATTGTATGCCTCCTACTGCAACATTCCCATCAAAACATGTTTATTCTACCTAAAAAGGTCACATTGAGAAAACAAAGAAAGGAAAAGTATAATGGGGGAAAGGGTCTCTCTGTGAAAATATCCCCATGATATTTGTCTAATCGCTGATATATCAAATGTTAAGAATTAGCCCCAAATTGTGGCTCGCAAAGGCAGATGACCAAATTTTGTGAGCCAAAAAGGCCTAATCAGAGGTGGGTATTCAGCCGGTTTTGACCAGCTCTGGAGAACCGGTAGTGGAAATGTTGAGTAGTTCGGAGAACCAGAAAATCCCACCTCTGATTGGTCCCACCCCCATCTATTCTCTGCCTCCTGAGTCCCAGCTGATCAGCTGGGTCTTCTTTGGTTGCCCTGCACAGGAGAACGGAGCTGGAAAGCAGGTTGGTGGGGTGGGGAGGGAATGGGGATTTTGCAGTAACCTTCCCCTACCACACCCACCAAGCAACACCCAGAGAACCAGTAATAAAAACAATTGAAAACCACCACTGGAGCAAGGATGTCAAACTTGAGGCGTGTGGGTGGCATCCAGCCCATGGGTTGCTTAGATGTGGCCCACGGAGCCAACCTGGAAATATCAAAGGACCGGGCTATGATGCCTCTGCCAGTAAAAATGGAGCCCAGGTGGGCCTCCCCAAGCTCCGTTTTCATTGGCAGAGGGCTGCAAGAGGCGGTCACAGTTGAAAACGGAGCCTTGATGAGTGACATCAAGCTGGCCACGCCCCCTGGCTATGCCCCCAGCCCCCCCCCCCAAGGTCAAACACAACCCCGATGCGGCTCTCAATGAAATCGAGTTTGACACTGCAGAGCTGATTACTAGAACATGTAAAAACGACATAACAGATAACGGACAATCAGAGTTGGAAGGGACCTTTTGGTCATCTAGTCCAACTCCCTGACCAAGCAGGAGACCCTACACCATTTCTGACAGATGGGAGTCCAATTTCTTCTTGAAAGTCTCAAGTGATGAAGCTCCCACAATTTCTGAAGGCAACTTCTATTCCATGGGTTGATTGTTCTCACTGTCAGAAAATTCCTCCTTATTTCCAGATTGAATCTCTCCTTGTTCAGTTTCCATCCATTATTCCTTGTCTGGCTTTCAGGTGCTTTGGAAAGTAGCTTGAACCCCTCCTCTCTATGGCAGCCCCTCAAATATTGGAAGGCTGCTATCCTGTCTCCCCTGGTCCTTCTCTTCACTAGACTAGCCAGGCCCAGTTCCTGCAACTATTTTAGCATCCAGTCCCCTCATCATCCTGGTTGCTCTTCTCTGCACTTTTTCTAGAGTCTCAACATCTTTTTTGTAGTGTGGTGACCAAAACTGGATGCAGCATTCTAGGTGTGGCCTTACTAAGTCTTTATAGAGTGGTATTAGTACCTCCCTTGATCTTGATTGTATCCCTCTTAGGATACAATCACCCCTTAGGAAGGAGTGCATCGTTCTAACATCTCTGGCCGTTGACCTTTATTTGTTAGCCCAGCGATCTGGAAAAAAAAAAGAAGAAGAAAGAAATTCCCTTTTTTTTCAGTTCCAGCTAGTCTGCTTGTGTACTCATTCAGGTGAACCCGAAGAATTATCCTGCGTGGAACCAACTTCTCTTTTGCTGCGTTTCCTTTCTCTCTCTTTCTCTCTCCCTCCGCTGTCCCCTTCCTTTGTTCTCTGGAAGATTATTACCCTCCCCAAATGCCAATAAATCCTATTCTGAAGCACTAAAAAAAAAAAATTGACTTGTTTGTTTATCCTTGGGCCTGGCCGTTTATGCAGAGTATCAAAGTGCCAACTTTGCTTGTCTGCGCTGCACGGTGCTCAACCTTGACCCAGAAGGAGAGCTCTCCGCTAACAGAGAGGGAAGTGAGATAAATCACTCTCTAAGCAAACAAAATTGCCTGGATCTGCTGAACAGAGTCTTCAGTCACCAAAGCAAATATGGTGATATTACCTGTGGGCTTTGGCACACGGTATTTTAATGCTGGATTCAAGAGCTGGTGTTTCTGCAGCCCAGTTTAACATTGCTACCTCTGGAAAGGTAGGTAATGGCCATAAATCCCTTCAGTAATGATTAACAGGCATTTGAACTCTGGCTGTTCTAAAATAGGGAACAATTGTCCTGTTAGGATTCTGACTGTCTCAAAAGATCACGAGAGAACCAACATCTCCCCTGCCGTATCCCTTCTTTCCCAATAAGTCTGGAAAACTAGTTCACTTGAGAAGCTGTGTCCATGTCTGGTGACTACTGATGAACTGGCAAATGTGTGGTTGGCCAATCTCCAGCTATCTGATATCTCTCCCATGTAGGTCAACAGCTATGCTAGCTTCAGGTGGAGAAAAGCTCACCCCACCTGCTCCTTCTCTTCCTCTCATTTTGCCTTCATTGGAAACTTATCTCTCAAGGGTGTCCTTTGAGAGTTTGGGACTACAGATCCCAGAATTCCTAGTTAGCGTGGTGACGTAACTGTCAATTGTGGAAGCAGGTGTCCATAACATCTGGATAGAGCTGGCTGGAGGAGAGGGTTTCAGTGCCTCAGCTGTTCTTCTCAGGTGGAACATGGATGGGCTTGAGGACTGCATCCTTCTGATCTTTGTTCTAAGCGTTGCTTGACATGTAAGTAAAAAAAACTCAATGGGTCTCCACTCCTGAGTCTACTTGTGGTTGTGTCCCTTTGTCACAACCTGAAAAGGGCTCATGGTGGACCTCAGAATAAGCCCTAATGTCAAGAACATCTTTACACTTCTGGTTGATTGCCCCAAAGGTGCTTTTCCAAGAGGCAAGTGGACTTTCTGGTTTTTCTTTGAAGACGTTTTCACTTCTCATCCGAGAACCTTCTTCAGCTCTGATAGAAGCTGAAGAAGCTTATTGGATGAGAAGCGAAATCTCTTCAAAGAAAAACCAGAAAGTCCAGTTGCCTCCTGAAAAAAAAAAAAAGCACCTTTGGGACAACCAGGAACCTGGATGACGGAAAATCTCTACAGACTCCTGATCGTTCAGGTTTCATTTCAAAAGTGGGCCATTGATTGAGAAGACACAACAAGAAAAGAGAAAAGAGGACTTCCAGTTTTAAATCGATAAATGAAGTTTTCAGTATTTGGAAGCATTGGAGGATGTATAGTATTTACCCTCCTCCTCCTCCTCCTCCTCCTCCTCTGCCTCCTCTGAAATTGCAACTCTCCTTATGAGTTTGGATGGTGTTAATGATTAATACGAAGTCAGTGGAATTCCGCCGTCAGAGTTCTGCGCCCAAAGAGCGAACTGCGTTGCTAAATCAGCAAAGGCAGTTGTCAAGGTAACCTCTATGTAATCTATTTAACTGGCTCCCAAAACACCAATCAAGGTCAGATAACACACTCAAGCACCATATGAATACACTCATACTGTATAAAGCTTTGTATTGAGACAGCAGGGAGGGAGAGAAACCTCATTACAAAGGAAGGAAGGAAGGAGGGAAGGAAGGAGGGAGGCAGGGAGGGAGAGAGGAGCACCTAAATTCGGTTTGGAAAACGTGTTAATTGGCTATGGTGAGGGGAAGGCCAGGTAAGCCTGCCTTTTTTGGAGCATGGCTGGAGGTAGTAGGAATGGAGGGGGAAAAATTGCGATCCAAACAGTATGGAAATCTTGGTCTTTCTCTCTCTCTCTCTCTCTTTAAGAGGCAAGCCTTGGTAAATTATTCATTTCACTTATTGTTTTATTAATGCCCAGACTTGTATTTACATTCTGATATACAGTAGTAAGCTGGGCTCATTCGTGGCAGATTCCTGTAGGACTTAATTGCGGTCTCTCTGGATAATGGGCTTCAAGGAGCACTGTTGACTCCTTTTCTGACTTACACACACACACACACACACCAGCTGCAGCCACTGTGTGAGACTGTACCTTGTCACTGAAGTGGGGAGAATGGTTAAGTACAGAGGGGATGTTTGCTGAAGCTGGCGGGATAAAATTAATTCAGCCGTGATTAATTTTGGTGGATGGCAGCATCTAGTGGAATGTGGTTGAGCTAAGAGCCAAACAGGTTTGGTGGGAGGTTGTCAGCAGGTGGACAAGGGATTCTAAGGAATAGGTTTGTAGGCTAGATTGGGAAGCATGGGAGGCCTTTGGTGGCCTCTGAGCTTGGTGGTTTTGTTGTAGACGTTTCATGACCCAAGTAAGTAATATCATCAGTGCTAGAAGGGAGCGGGGTTTCTGGAGAGGAGGAGGAGGAGGAGGAGGATTGTGGGGTCCTTGGTGCTCTCTGAGCTGGGTGGTTTTCTTGCAGATGTTTCATAACCCAAGTAGAGAACATTATCATCCACACTTTTTCTAGAGCTTCAACATTTTTTTTTATAGTGTGGTGACCAAAACTGGATGCAGTGTCCTAGGTGTGGTCTTACTAAGGCTTTATAGAGTGGTATCAGTACTTCCCTTGATCTTGATTGTATCCCTCTGTTAATGCAGGTTAGGATTGCATTGGCTTTTTTGGCTGTACACAGCTGGCTCATATTTAGCTGGTTGTCCACTAAGACTCCAAGATCCCTCTCACAGTGACTGCTTTTGCTTTTGAAAATTTTTGAAAATGGCTAGTAACTTAAAGTAGAATAGAATAGAATAGAATTCTTTCTTGGCCAAGTGTGATTGGACACACAAGGAATTTGTCTTGGTGCAAATGCTCTCAGTATACATAAAAGAAAAGATACATTCATCAGGAGTCAAGAATCATAAGGTACAATACTTAATGATAGTCACAGGATACAATAAGAAATAGAATCCTACTAGGAAACAGTCCATATAAATTGTAAGGATACAAGCGACAAAGTTACAGTCCTACAGTCACAAGTGGGAGGGGATGGGTGATAAGGAGCAATGAGAAGATTAACAGTAATAGTAGTGCAGACTTTGTAATAGTTGAACAGTGTTGAGGGAATTATTTGTTTAGCAGAGTGATGTCCTTGTGTCTAGTTGTTCTGGTGTGCAGTGCTCTATAGCATCATTTTGAGGGAAGGATTTGAAACAGTTTATGTCCGGGATGTGAGGGGACTGTAAGTATTTTCACAGCCCTCTTTTTGACTCGTGCAGTATACAGGTCCTCGATTGCAGGCAGTCCAAGCCAAGCCAATCCCAGCTCAAGATCAACAATGACTGGTCAACATTGCTTAGAACGTCTTCAAGGAAAAACAAAACACGGTTGTCTTTTGAAAAATCCCAAACATTTGGAACAATCATGATGATCCATAGACATGTCTCTCAGAGACGCTCTACTGCCTTCTGTGTCACAATGGGGATTCATTGTTTATGGTGGTCCCTGACCCAAAATCCACAGCTGGATTTTTAATCCCAATTATCCTGTGTGTGTCCCCAGCCCTCCCCGCCTCATCCCAAATAATGTCCTCTGGATTATTTATTGTCTTCACGCAGCCATTTTGATACACTTTAACAAGGCCTGACAAGAGTCATTGCAATCTGAATTGATTTTTTTACTCTACGGGTTGTGGTGCATATAAATTAGGATACTTCCACTGAGTGAAATTTATGATTAGGTTGCTTGCACCACAGCAAACACAAAGAACAGCACCGGGTTGAGTCCTTTTGGATCTCTTGTTCTCAAAATGAAAGAAAACGGGTACTGGATGCCACAAAGAGCAGAGGACAATCTAGCTGTTGACCTCAATGGCCACACAAACTGCCTCGTGGATCTCTGGGCATTGCTGGATGGCACTGCTCACACTTCAACATCCACATGTGAATGTTTAGACAATGGACTTTTTTTGTTTTTGCTCATTCAACCCTCCAGTTCTCTCACACACACACACACACACACTCCAAGATTTCCAGCTTCCTCATTGAGTGACCAGTGAGTTGGTCACTGCTCTGCCTCCAGCAAGCCTTCCAAAATGTAAGAATTGGGCAAAATGATTGTCAGGCTTATTTCTGATGGAGCGTTGTTGTTTTTTCCTTTCCCTTTTAAAATTTTTTTTTGATTGAAAGTGTTTGACAGAATTAAAATATAGACAAGAACAAGGGTGTAAAAGAAAAATGCAAAAGACAGAAGAAAAATGGCCAGAAAGAGAGAAAGTGAAAAAAGAAAAGTTGAAGAAACAGTTTCTGATCTTTTTTTAATAGCCATTATAAACTAAACTTATCGTTTCTCTCTCTTTAAAATGACAATATAGAGTTCCCTTCTTCCCATATTCAGGATTATTAATCAACAAACCCACAAATTATCAGTTCATTTTTATCCATTTCCAGCAGTAAGTCCACAAAAGGTTCCCAGTCTTTTATGAAAGTACTTATAGTTTTGTCCCTAACCAAACAGAATGATTTTATCACCTCTCTGTGTTCCTGATACAGAAACAATCTTATTAAAAGATTTGTGGTAAGAAATATATATAACTCTAATATATTAATTTGCCTGGCATTACAAGAGGAGTTCTGCGTTGATATTTGGCATGTCACGCAAGGACAGAAAACTGATTTATCTAAAAAAAAAAAACCTTTAAATTTATTTAAGCATTCTTTTTTTTTTTTTCATTAAAAAGAAGCTCTTTTAAATATCGTACATCAGCATCCTACAGCAGCGAAAGGAACTAGGCTATGATATGAGAGCGGGAATCTCATTTGAGCAAGGATACTTAGAAAATAGATTTATTTACACCTCACCCTAACCCTACATCCTACTAGGAGGAAAGTCACACAACATGAGCTACAGGCATTGGGAAAAAAGGAGTAAGTGAACTCAGGCTAGCAATTTCTTGACCATAGAGGAGGCCAAAGGATAGACAAACTGAGGACCCTTAACTTCCTAGCTACACCCCATTGGCCCCTTAGTGTCTTTCTGTCCTTACCTCTCACATTCCCGAAACCATTTTTTTCCTCTTGCAATAAAATTTGGTTGGCTCGTTTAACTCTTAGCTGCCTTAAATGTGTGCTGATTTTTGAGCTTATTTGTTTTTTGCAAAATGTCTTGGAATTTACAGTTCTTGTTTCTCATTCTTTTTGCCATTTCCATTTCTTGGAAGTAGGTCAACAGGGACAGAATCTCCCCTTAGGATTTCAGTCAAGTCCAGGTGGCATTTACCCCTGTCCAGAATAGCAAAGATGTTCAAGGATAAATCGACGAAATGTTGGAAATGTCATCAGATACATGGATCATATTACCATATGTGGTGGACATGTGCGGAAGCTAAAAGATATTGGACTAAAATACACACATGGTTGGAAAAAATGACAAAACAGCATATAGATTTAAAACCAGAGATATGTTTATAGGGGATTTTACCTGAACGTTACAATAAAGAAATAACATATCTGATTATAAGTGTTTTAACAGCAGCTAGAATTATATTTGCTCAAAATTGGAAAAATGAAAAAATTCCGATGGAGGAGGAAGTGATTAAGAAAATAATGGAATGTGCAGAAATGAGTAGATTAACATTAGCAATTAGAGCGCAAGAAGGAGTATTATAAGATGAGGTGGCGGATGGTCTTCTGAGGGATCTCCTCCCACACCTGGACTAAAGCATCCCCCAACTCCTGGACAGTCTGTGGTGTAACGTGGAGTTGGTCGATGGAGCGAGACATGATGTCCCAGATGTGCTCAATTGGATTCAGGTCTGGTGAAGGGGCAGGCCAGTCCATAGCATCAATGCCTTTGTCTTGCAGGACCTGCTGACACACTCCAGCCACATGAGGTCTAGCATTGTCTTGCATTAGGAGGAACCCAGGGCCAACTGCACCAGCATATGGTTTCACAAGGGGTCTGAGGATCTCATCTCGGTACCTAATGGCAGTCAGGTTACCTCTGGCGAGCACATGGAGGGCTGTGCGGCCCCCTAAAGAAATGCCACCCCACACCATTACTGACCCACTGCCAAGCCGGTCATGCTGGAGGATGTTGCAGGCAGCAGAACGTTCTCCACGGCATCTCCAGACCCTGTCACGTCTGTCACATGTGCTCAGTGTGAACCTGCTTTCATCTGTGAAGAGCACAGGGCGCCAGTGGCGAATTTGCCAATCTTGGTGTTCTCTGGCAAATGCCAAACGTCCTGCACAGTGTTGGGCTGTAAGCACAACCCCTACTTGTGGACGTCAGGCCCTCATACCACCCTCATGGACTGTTTCTGGCCGTTTGAGCAGCCACATGCACATTTGTGGCCCGCTGGAGGTCATTTTGTAGGGCTCTGGCAGCGCTCCTCCTGTCCCCCCTTGCACAAAGGCAGGGTTGTTGCTGGGTTGTTGCCCTCCTATGGCCTCCTCCACGTCTCCTGATGTACTGGCCTGTCTCCTGGTAGTGCCTCCATGCTCTGGACACTACGCTGACAGACACAGCAAACCTTCTTGCCACAGCTCGCATTGATGTGCCATCCTGGATGAGTTGCACTACCTGAGCCACTTGTATGGGTTGTAGACTCCGTCTCATGCTATACCAATAGAGTGAAAGCACTGCCAGCATTCAAAAGTGACCAAACCATCAGCCAGAAAGCATAGGAACTGAGAAGTGGTCTGTGGTCACCACCTGCAGAACCACTCCTTTATCGGGGATGTCTTGCTAACTGCCTCTGCTTTCCACCTGTTGTCTATTCCATTTGCACAACAGCATGTGATATTGATTGTCAATCAGTGTTGCTACCTAAGTAGACAGTTTGATTTCACAGAAGTGTGATTGACTTGGAGTTACATTGTGTTGTTTAAGTGTTCCCTTTATTTTTTTGAGCAGTGTATTATAACTGATTATTTCTGAATAAGTTTTATTATGAATAAAATTTAGTAAGAATTGAGATTTGCTCTTAAAGATAATTTGGAATTGAAATTAAAAATTTAATGATGATATAATAATGATATAATATGATATGGAAAGTTGATTAATACAATATGAATGTAAAGGTAAGAGGAAAAGAATATAGAGCGTGTGCACAGGATATATGTACCAAACCGACACATTGTACAAGTGAAGGAAGGTTTTATTTGTTGTTTTGTATGTTTGTTATAAAAAATAAAAACTTATTTAAAAAAAAGGATTTCGGTCAAGCGTGGGAAGCCAAGGAAGTGGCACAGTTGATACTACACGGACACGCGTATCTTGGAATCGTCCTTACCACGTTTTCTTCTTAGCAAAATGGACATTTAATTGAAACGTTGATGGCAGATTCGTCTGCAGCCTTCTCCTTGGCAGAACCGAGGAAACTGCGGAATGCGGAAGGGGGCCGAGCTAGCCAGCAGAAGAAAAATGGCAAAAGAAAACTTGGAGGGAGCAGCTGACTTCATTAGTATCCGCAACCGATATAAATCACGTACCTCATCACTTTATCTCGCTTGTACTGTAGCCTCGGCTCTTAGTAAGGTCAAGACAGGTCAGGTAAGGCAGAATGAAAGGTAGCTGAGTTTACCTCGAATTCTGTGACTTCAGCCCATCACTCCTCTTGTCATTTACACTCAAAGGTAACGGTAAGGCCATGTTCCTAGGATTTATGAGGGGTGGGGGGCAAGGGCAGTCTTGCCAGGTCTACCAAGACCTAATCAAAATAACCAGGGGTGGGCTTCAAATTTTTTTAGCAAGGGGCCCTAATGACCGGGCGTGGCTGGGTGGTCATGTGACTGGGTGGGTGTGGCCAACTTGACGTCGCTTCTTTGCCCGAATTACCTAAAAAAATATAATATACAAAAAATTGTTTATTATTTCATGCATTTAATACTTCAATAAAAGACTTGGCGAAACCAGGCTCAATAGCAGTAACTGTGAGGGGGATCTTGGAGTCTTAGTGGAGTTTCTGGTGAGTTAGGCAATTCTTATTATTTGGGAATTAATCCCCTCCAAGGCTAGTGGCTATGTTATCTGATTTTCTCAATGGCTCTCCCTCCAAGTACTGAGTGGATTGTTTATCTAGCTTGCAACACTTTTACGGGGTGTGAAATGCTCTTGGCTGAATGCCCAGAAGTTCAATTAAGCCTATGAAGAGCTTTCCCTGGCTGCTTGTCTTTCTGAGGTTATTTGGGGCCTCTCCGAGCCCCACAGAGTCTTAGCTAGGGGTTCTCCTGAGCCCCTGCGAGCACCCGGTAGCCCACCCCTGAAAATAACCCCCAAACACTCCAGATTAGCACATCTTTTATCTCAGTCAGACTCTTCCAGCTCATAGAAATCACAGAGAAGAACCAAAGGTGCTTTTTCAGGAGGCAACTCTACAGACTCATAGAGAAGAACATAGAGTTGGAAGGAGAACATGACTGTGATTTTGAACGCGCCTCCTCAAATGATTCCATTCTGCCTTCCCTAAAGTGAAACAGATGGAGTTGGTTCCTCCTGCAAGTCTTAAAAACTCATCTTTGCTCAGTCTCTCATCATTGAAGGACCAAGCAATGCCCACAGCAAGATTGGGACCAGATGGGAAGATTGGGACCAGACTGAGAAGACCAAGATTCGAAGCTGGAGGAGATTTAACCCCAAGTGACCCATTGGTGCTGAAGGAAGAGATATTTTTGAGGCCGAAAGCAGGAAATTGTGTGCTTTTTTTTTTTTTGTGGCCCTAAATCTGGATTATCTAACAAAGGTTTAAAAGTCTTCTTATCTTTTCCCCAAGCCCTAAGCCAAATTGAATAGCTTTTCTGTTCTTTAAGGAGCATTGAAATGGATTGATCTCTTTCGCGACACCTGTAACCTCCGTTAAGTTCTCTTATTAGAATCTTATAGAATTGCTGTCATGCTGCTACTGTACTGCATGAAATTTTAATTATGCAACACCCGGCTGACCATAAGAAAGGAAGGAAGATGGTTTAAATAAACCAACTTATAGTATTATGTCTATAAATTATCCCCAAACAATTAGATAGAGAGAAGTGTATAAACCCAACGCAAATAAGTAACCCAACGCATGGCAACCTGCTAGCTGAATAAATATACAATCCAATAAACAAATCAATAATATTTTATTTGTAGATTTTCATTCCTAAATCTTCCCCGTTCTGCTTTGCTC
The DNA here is from genome assembly GCF_049901735.1 of Notechis scutatus. Lineage (NCBI taxonomy): Eukaryota > Metazoa > Chordata > Lepidosauria > Squamata > Elapidae > Notechis > Notechis scutatus. Next base: position 19,335,289 of record NC_142018.1, read on the forward strand.
CCCTAATGGCAAGTTAGACTTTTCTGAAATGAAAAGGACAATTTTGTATTCCCGCTCAATTGGGTTCTGTGAAAATTTGCAACACAACGTAATCCAGGCAACTTTCAAACATGTTAAGAGGTTCACACCTTGACAACACTTTTCATGGATGAAAAAGGACTCTGATTCCCCAAGCCGGAAGAATTGTATAAATATTCTCCTTGCCAATCTTTTCAGGGCTGTATGTAACGAACTCTCTTATACTGAAATACACCCGAACGGTTGAAATTCCCCTTACCTGTAAGACGATGTCTGTGTTTATAAGCAAGGCGGAATGTTAAATCCGTGACCTTTGAAAATTTCACTCCAGGCAGGTTTGTAGCTTATGTTAATTCCATAGGATATGTCAACTGTGGAATAAGCTAATTTGTCACTGTTTTGTTATGACTGGCAGGGGCCCGTTTAGAATAAATCTGAATTTAAATTCAATTGGCAGTGTCTCTGTGGGCGGGTCTATGGGATAAATTAATTCCACACCTGGCAGTGATGGGAAGGAAACCATTGGCAGCGAGTGGCTGCCAACAATTGAGTTTGTTGGGCTCAATATTTATTGGTAACGGATGCTAGGTGGCTGGGAGAGTGCAGAAGAGTGGAGTTTGGACTAAAATTACACTCACTTGCTGTGCATTGTGACAATTCTGTATAATTGGCACACACACAAACACACATACTGATATGCAGATAGTGCCAAGGTCAACTGTGGTTCTGAAATAGGACACTGGACATTGTGCCATCGATAAAAGGAACATATTTATCAAATCGGTTGCTTTGCTCTCCACTTCAGAAAACCGGGGTGAATTATGAGCACTGGCTGTTGTTGTTTGATATGGAACAGAAGAATCCAGTTGGAATAAAGTGTGAAATCTCTGCGAGGAGGTGGATTAGTCACACACTAAGGAGCTGTTCACGAAGCAAAAATCTGTTCACTGACTCCACGCAAACTCACATGCCGCAGAAGATTGCTTCAGCGTTTTCTTCCATTCTGACAGAACTGGAGAACCCAGGTCTACTTGGTCTCCAAATCCTGAGGGTACTTTTCAAAAGGCAACTGGGCTTTATTTTATTTTATTTTTTTTGAAAAAGTTTCACTTCTCACCCAAGAAGCTTCTTGGGTGAGAAGTGAAATGTTTTCAAGGAAAAAAAAATCCCCAAGAAAGTCCAGTTATCTTTGGAAAAGCACTTTTGGGACAACCATAATTAGATATTTGTCTCCAAGCTGTTCAGAAATCTTCTCGAGAACTGGGCCGATGCACCAATATTTCTGAGAATCAGTTCCCACTGTTTTCTCATCAATCTCAGGGAAGATTAAGACCACTTCATTTCTAGATCATTTATGCAGCACTGAGTATTCGTCCCAGGCTCACTTTGCAATTTGGCATTTCTCTGTCCTAAGAAAGCCTCCTCCAACTTCACCCAACGGATGGATCAGCGCTACAATTTTCAAAAATTTCCCCAGCAGTCGAATCAGGAGAGCTGATTTTTTTTTTTTTGCCAAGAGTTCAGTTTTTCTAAACAACAGCTGCACGCTTCTTCTGCGAATGAGTTACTTAGCTGAATTATTTCCTGGCGTCGTTTGAGGCTGTTAGGATTTCCTGGGTGTTTATTTGGTACGCGTTTGCATTGAGTGCTAATAATAATGAGGCATTCAGATAGAAGAAAGAGGATTATTAACCCTAAAACCATAATGGCCACCTTAGGACCTGAGTGATCCATCTTTGAAGACCTTTTGTGAATGTGCTGATGAGTCTTCAGATTGTACCACTGAAGAAAAAAAAACACGAAAGAAGACCTCACCATCATCAAAACAAGGGACAGATGGAAACTGAATCTTAGAAGCCATGTATTTGTTATCTAGGATGAGGAAGGATTTGCAGAGTGGTTCTATAAATAGGGATTGCTCATAAAACACGGCACTCTGTCTGGAATTATTTCTATCACTCTTCTTATAATCCCCGTTACATCCACCTAGGCAGAGTATGCTATGGTCCCCGTTAATGAGGGATATACACAGGAGTGGGATTCAAAATTTTTAACAACTGGTTCTGTGGGCGTGGCTAGGTGGGTGTGGCCATGTGACTGGGTGGGCGTGGCTTCTTCTTCTTTTTTTGCAGCACCCCCTCCCACCCATTTTTTTGCCTCCTGGGCCTCAGGGGAGCCTCCTGGGTGAAGCAGTAAGATAGCAAGGGGGACTCTGGCACAGCTGATCTTCAGAACAGCTGATCGTCGGGAGGGGGAAAAAAGAAACACCTTAAGGAGTGACTGGGCAGGGGAGAACGTACTCAGCGATGTTGTGCATGTGCAATAAGGACTGGCTGGGTGGGGAGGGGAGGGGTGGGCGGAGAGGGGAAGGGCCAGCTAGGGGCATGATTGGCTGCTTCTCTGAACTGCACAGAATCATAACAACCAGTTCTATAGAACCTGTCTGAACCGGTAGAATACCACCCCTGGATATAGCAATAGCAATAGCACTTAGACTTACATACCGCTTTATAGTGCTTTGCAGCCCTCTCTAAGCTGTTTACACAGTCAGCATATTGCCCCCCAACAATTTGGGTCCTCATTTTACCCACCTCGGAAGGATGGAAGGCTGAGTCAACCTTGAGCGTGGTGGGATTCGAACTGCCAGATTGTAGGCAGCTGGCTGCAGAAGTAGTTTGCAGTCCTGCACTCTAATCACTGCGCCACAGAGGCTCATTTACACCTCATAGTATCACAAAAAGGGCCTTCTCCATTGGTGGCCCCTTCTTTATGCAATATTGTTTCCTTTAATGGCCCAATTTGTTGGTTTTCCATAAGGGCTCTGAAAATGTGGTTTTACCAGTGGGGCCTGGGGCTCCTGAATGAAAACAGATCGGATTGTGCTGTTGCTGCCATGGGAATGTGGAGTGTGGGGTTTTTAAAAATGTTTTGAGCCACCCAGCAATGTATCCATGCATGAGTTGGGCGGCCCCATAAATTTATTTAATGAATAACTTCTAACTTTTTAATCAATAGATATTACGGATCTGAACTTTTTGCAATTTTTGCAAACAGGGTACAATTGGCTTCCCAACCTGCCTGTGATTGGAAACTGACAATGCCTTTTAGGTCAAAATTGCTCCTTTTCACAGGCATCTGATCCGTTGTTTTATTCAGCGCCTGCCCCTAGCTTCTGAATTATTTTTAAGATGTTTCTGTTTCATTCTGTGTAATTTTTGATTACACAAGAATATATGCAAAATCTTTTGGCGGGGGTAAAAAGAAATATAGCGTGGATAGCAAATGATTTCCACTCAGAATTTTACTGTAAGTTTAATGACCAAAAATGCAGTAAAGGGTCAGTTTTAACCACCAACAACAATAAAAATCTATTGTTTGCAAGCTGTGTCCCTGACTTCAAAATGATCCCTTTGACTTGGGAGGATGGGGGGTCAGAGAAGATTCTCGGTGAAGTTGATAAAGTGGTGTTCTTCGAGAGGCCCAGCGTCCCATCGATCAAATCCCTTTTTCGTTGGCTTGTCTGTTGACATTCCAATATTACAACAGCAAATCATAATCCTAGCAAAGTAAATAGGCTCCAGGGAGCAGGAGCCATAAATTGGGTCTGCTTTGATCAAATGAACTCCATCATGAAGATCTGTTAAGTGCTGAATGCCATTCACTTTCGGGAAGGAAGGAAGAGAAGAAGGGAGGCAGGGAGGATTTGGAAGGAAGGAAAGAGGGAAGGAAAAAGGATTAGGAAGGAAGGAAGGGAGGGAGGGAGGGAGGGAGGAGGATTTGGAAGGAAGGAAAAAGGGAAGGAAAAAGGATTAGGAAGGAAGAAGGAAGGGAGGGAGGAGGGAGGATTTGGAAGGAAGGAAAGAGGGAAGGAAAAAGGATTAGGAAGGAAGGAAGGAAGGAAGGAAGGAAGGAAGGAAGGAAGGAAGGAAGGAAGGAAGGAGAAGGAAGGATTAGGAAGGAAGGGAGGGAGGGAGGGAGAGAGAGAGGGAGAAAGGAAGAAGGAAGTAGAAAAGATTAGGAAGGAAGGAGAAATGATTAGGGAGGTAGGAGGATAGAGGGAAGGAAGGGAGGAAGGAAGAAAGAAGGCAGGGAGGAAGGGAGAGAGGGAGAAAGGAAGGAAGGAAGGAAGGAAGAAAGGAAGGAAGGAAGGAAGGAAGGAAGGAAGGAAGGAAGGAAGGAAGGAAGGAAGGAAGGAAGGAAGGAAGGAGAAAAGAATAGGAAGAAAGGATAAAGGATTAGGAAGGTAGGAGGGAGGGAGGAAGAAAGGAATAAAAGAAGGAAGGAAGGAGAAAAGATAGGAAGGAGAAAAGAATAGGAAGGAAGGAGAAAAGATTAGGAAGGGAGGAAGGAGAGAGGGAGAAAGGAAGGAAGGAAGAAAAGAAGGAAGGAAGGAAATATTAAGTTTGAAAGAGGTAGGAGGGGTGGATTGGAATGCAGCAAATGAAAACCTGGGACAGGGAGAGAGAGAGAGAGATAGAGATAGAGAGATGCTAAGCAAGAGGCTGGGTTTGTAGCCATCCTTAGCATTGTTTCTTCTTTTGAGTTAGTGCTTTAAATTGAGTTGCAGCTGCTTGATCAGGCCAAATTGTCTTTGTGTATTGGCAAACTGTTTATATTCACCTAGTAAAGTACAGGTAGTCCTTGACTAAAAAAAACCAAAACACAACCGAGACCACAAATCTCGTTGTCCAAGCAAGGCGGTTGTTCAGTGAGCCATGTCCAATTTTGCAAACTTTTTCTCGCGAACCGCTGCAATCGCTAAGCGAACTACATGCGCCTTTTAAATCCAGGCGTCTGATCCGAATTCATTCTAGAATCAGATCACGTTCCAGCAAGATGGGGTGGTGGTGGTGGTAGTATGCCTATAGATTTGATAAATAAATAGATCAAATTTCGCCCTCTCTGCAGTTTCCGCTGTTTTCCCTCCACCTTTCCTCTGTGTTGGGTAGTGTCAAATCACCTTTCCCCCCCCTCCATCTCTCCTTTTCAAACAACAAGACGGGTGAGAAGAGGCGCCAGAAGCTCTTCCTCCTGCAGCTGATCATTTGTAGGTTTCTGAAATCAGGCGCCTGGGCTGCTGGTTGGCCTCCAAAGTCAACCCTAGCACCAGGGAAGCTTCCCTTTATTGAATGCCTCGTTCTGGGGAGGGTGGACGAAAGGACAGATGGTGGTAACCTTGGACGTGAGGAGGAGACTTCAATTGTTTGGCAGGAAGAATCCATCACTGGTTGCCTGCTATCTGCCACCTGAGACTCCAGCCTCCGCCTGCGTTAAGAGTCCCAAAGGTAATGCTTCGCAATGTTGCTGAACTACAATTCCCAGCAGCAGCCTGGCCTGTTCCAAGACCTACTTCCACAATGTCTTTTTCACTTTTCTATCCTGCTGCAATCAAAGATTCTCCGTGACTTGTCCGTTAATATACACATGGTATAAAAATAGTAAAAAACTGAATTGGGCAGCTTGGTGGTCAGCCAGGAGATGGTGAGTTCTAGTCCTGGCTTAGGCATGAAAGCTGGCTGGGTGACTTTGGGCCGATCACCAGGAGATAGTGAGTTCTAGTCCTGCTTTAAGTATGAAAGACAACTGGGTGACTTTGGATCAATCACCAGGAGATGGTGAGTTCTAGTCCTGTCTCAGGCATGAAATCCAGCTGGGTGACTTCGGGCCCCTCCCTCTCTCCCAGCCCAACCCGCCTCACAGGGTTGTTGTTGCTCCATTTTTAATAACTTCCAAAATAGAGGAATTTGTGATGTAGCAACATATGAAGGGCTAAAGGATCTTTGTGCTTATCCTCTAACACTACTACCTGCTGCACTGTGGGGTTTTTTTTGTGTAAAGAAGAGATATCTCCTTGTCTACAGTTCAGTGAATTTCCGGGGACCTGTCGCTCAGTGTTTAGGGTTATGTCATTGCCACAAAGATCACACTCTGGTTAGGATTCCCAAACTCTTTCCAACTGTTCCCTCCAAGGCACAGGTGTGTGGCAAAATGCAACATACGGTCTTGTGCTGAAAAAGTAACTTTGGCAGGCATAATTTACTGAGAGTGATTTATGTGACAGCATAAACAAATCATCCTTGTCAAATCCTGCATTGAAAAGGGAGTAAATTGATTGCCGGGTCGAGGGCCCCAGCAATTTTCGGAAAAAATTGTGTTTTTCATTTGTAATGTTTCTTGCAATCAAAGAAGGCACCTACTGACTGCCTTTTGCCTTTATTTCGGTGAGACTTGGAGATGCTAATGTCTTTTTTTGTTTTGTTTTGTTTTAAAAAGGCTTCACGAGTCCCTGGCTCCATCAGCAGGATTTTTCTGCTCAGCTCTAAAAATGCTTGTGCGGGGAAGTAAGAGGAGAATCCTCTAGAGATTTATTTATTTATTTTTGTATAAATACACAGCAGAGGTCAACACCAAGTCCTCCCGATGAACAAAATAGGCTGTATGTTTTCTAACTCTTCTCACAAGTAGAACATGAAAGAATAATCTGTGGCTTTCAGATGGGTATCGTTTCTGCGATGGGAGACGAGGCAGACTTTAAAAAGAGAGAGAGTGGAAGAGAGAGTGGGGAGAAAGAGGGAGAGGGGGAGTGTGGGAGGGAAGGGAGAGAGAGGAGAGGGAGGGAGAGAGGGGGAGGGAGGGAGGGAGGGAGAGGAGAGGGAGGGAGAGAGAGGGAGGGAGAGAGGAGAGGGAGAGGGAGAGGGAGAAGGAGAGAGAAGGAGAGAGAGAGGGAGGGAGGGAGAGAGGGAGAGAGAGGGGGAGGGGGAGAGAGAGGGAGGAGAGGGAGGTAGAGGGAGAGGGAGGAGAGAGGGAGAGGGAGGGAGAGGGGAGGAGAGGGAGAGAGAGAGAGGAGAAGGGTGGGAGGGAGAGAAGGGGAGAGAGAGAGGAGGAGAGGAAGAGGGAGGGAGAGAGGTAGAGGTAGAGGGAGGGAGGGGAGAGGAGAGGGAGGGAGGGAGAGGAGGGAGAGAGGGGAGAGGGGGAGGGGGAGAGGGAGGGAGGGAGAGGGAGGTAAGGAGAGAGGCAGGAGAGAGGGAGAGGGAGGGAGGGAGGGGGAGAGAGAGGGAGGGAGAGGGGGGGGGAGGGAGAGAGAATGAATAATATGAAAAAGAAGATAAGTTTCCCTAACTCTGTGCTCCAGAAGCATTTGATTAAAAATCCCTGAAAGAACCATCTCTTATGACTCGGCACACAGATGCAGAATAAAGAAGAGGAAAATATTCCAAATTAGGAAGTGGATTCGTTGGATTAGGTTGTGCTGTACATTTAGTTATTTAATTAAGAGGCAGTTAACGCACTCTGTAGCCAAGTATGATCAGAAGGATAAACCTCGCCTATTTTTGCTCCACTATTGAAATATTTTAACAGCATCCTCCTGGGAACCACAGCAGACTCGAGTTAAGGACCTTTGGAGATTCTAAAATTAGGTAGCCAGGGTGATCTTTGTGATCGATAAGTAACAACTCTATTATCTGTGTAACGGTTAACATTCAAGGTATTTGATGGTGTTCGATTAGGAACAAGGGAGGCCAAAATGTAAGTTTAGAGCAAACAAAATCGCTAGGAGATATTGGATGATCGCACCTTTCACTTCAACCTTTTTAAAAAAAATTTAAATTTTAAAACAAATCCATCTTCCAATTATACAGTGTGTTGACTAGGTACATATACTTTGTACAAGTGAAAGAAGGTTTTATTTGTTGTTTGTGTTTGTTTATGTTTGTTGTTAAAAAAAAAGGATGACTTCCACTCCCATGGAAGGAAACGGCGATCACATGACTTTGGGATGTTGCAACAACCATAAATATGTGCCAATTCCCAAGCTAGAGCTCCTTGGTGCTCTCTGAGCTTTGACTGCATTCTTGCAGATGTTTCCTGACTCAAACTAAGCAACATCATCAGCTGACAAGTGCCCGGATTTTGATCACATGACCAAGATGCTGCCGCCACCATCATAAGTGCGAGGAATGGTCATGAGTCACTATTTTCAGTGCTGTTGTCATTTTGAACAGGTTGTAAGTGGAAGGCTACAAGTGTGAAACAGGAGACAGTGTGTTTATTTTCTATTGTCACCAAATAGACCTGTCTGGCCATCAAAAGTGAGAGATTCAACCAAAGAGCAGCGTATCAAACACCCATCAAGAAATAACCAGCGTTCAGTGACGAGGAGAGGCAGAAAGCTACGCTCTGAGATTTACACCAAGCTGGATTTTGCACCCCAGTGATAATGCAGAGAAATGATGCTTGCGATTGGTTATTTATTGTTCCAATGTGCTACCCAGCGGCTCCTCACATTTTTCATCCTAATTAATCCTGACCCTACATTAATTTATGGAAGATAAACATTTGCAATGCAGACAAAATGAGTCAATTTAGAAACGCCAGCAAAGTAAAGGAAAAAAAGGGGAGAAAAAAAAGCCCTGGCAGATGAAATGTTTAAATTAGCACTCAAAAAGGAGATTTCGTGGTGCAGAGAGAGAGGGAATAAAAAACACAGTCAACAAAACTCCTAAATGTCGAAAACTAAATCTGACTCATTCAAATTACCGAGTGATTATTGTGGGGGAAGCCTAGAGACATTTCTGGAGTGGGCAGAATTGTCCAAACCACGTGGAAAAATTCTTCATTCAAACCCTTTTATTTCTTCAGAAAAAAAAGTATGTACTACCAATTCCCATCACTCCAATTTTCTTCTAATGTCCTATGGCTTAGGTTGGTGTAGTGTTTAAGGTGCTAGTTTCAAAAACAGGAGACTGTGAGTTCTACTTCTGCTTTAGGCACGAAAGCAGCTAGGTGACTTTAGGCAGTGGTGGGATTCAAATAATTTAACAACCGGTTCTCTGCCCTAATGATTTCTTCCCACAACTAGTTCACCAAATGGCTCAGACAGCTAACAACTGGTTCTCCCAAACTGGTGCGAACTGGCTGAACCCCACCACTAATTTTAGGCCAATCACAGGTGCTGGTGAATTCTAGTCCCACTTTAAGCATACAAGTCAGCTGGGTGACTTTGGGCCAATTGCCAGGAGATGATGAGTTCTAGTCTCACTTTAGGCGTGCAAGCCAATCTGTGCCAAGAATCTGTGCCAAAATGGATTCTTTAGAAAGCAATGATTGAATCATTGGTGTCCTTATTGTTGGGCTTGTTACTCTTTACAGGAAATCCTTGAGGCCATTTAGTGAACATTCAAAATTACGACCAACATCTACCCCCGCCCCCCAAAAAAGCTACTATTAGCAGTTGTTCTGAGCATCCAAGTCAGATAAACAGAAGCTACAATATATGGGAAGAGCATGCTTACCTTTTGAAGCTCTCTGGACCTCACGTATTGGAAGGAGAACGTAGAACATAGTATATCAGAGTTGGAAGGGACCTTGGAGGTCTTCTAGTCCAACCTTCTGCTCAAGCAGGAGACCCTATACCAATCCAAATAGATGGCTGTCCAGTCTCTTCTTAAAAGCCTCCAAGTGATGAAGCACCCTCAACTTCTGGAGGCAAGCTGTTCCACTAATTAAATTGTTTTCACTGTCAGGAAATTCCTCCTTAGTTCTAAGTTGCTTCTCTCCTTGATTAGTCTCCATCCATTGCTTCTGGTCCTGCCCTCAAGTGCTTTAGAGAAGAGCTTGACTCCCTCTTCTTTGGGGCAGCCCCTGAGATATTGGAAGGCTACTATCATGTCACCCTTGGTCCTTCTTTTCATTAAACTAAGAGATACCCAATTCCTGCAAAAGTCCTTCAGAGGTTTTAGCCTCCAGACCCCTAATCATCTTTGTTGCTCTTCTCTGCACTCTTTCTAGAGTCTCAACATCATTTTTATAACCCAGTGACCAAAACTGGATGCACGATTGCAGGTGTGGTCTTACTAAGGCTTTGTAAAGCAGTTACTCGTACTTCACGTGATCTTGAAGGAGGGGAACCATTGCTTCCCCAGGCTGCGCTGCAATAATCCAAATGCAGCTGCCATTTTTATCTCCAATCACAAACAGCTTCCGCAGTGCTGCAGAAGCTTTGGAAGGATTTCTGCAACACTGTGCAAAGCTTGTTAAGGTAGCCAAAGGAAGGCATTTGTCCCCGAGCCTGTGGCAGTGACCCAAATACGGCCACCATTTTGTCCTGTCCATTTGTGTGTGTGGACAAAATGGCAGACAAAATGCTTTGGGGTGGGGTGTTTTTTTGTTTTTTGTTTTTGGCCTTAGAGAGGTGTCCATGGTGCTGCAAAAGCTTCTGAACGCTGCAGAAAGCTAATGGGGCATCGGGCAGAATTGGTTAAAGATAAGAAAATGGAGCACTCTGTCCTTGGGTTGTGTGTGTGTGTGTCTGTGTAACAAATATGGCCACCATTTTGTGTACTGGACAAAATAGAGGCCATTTCTGGACTAGCCCCAGGCGGCCATGCAGGGAAGCAATCTCTTCCAGCTCTCTGGAAGGCCCTTGTTGTGCAGCGCTTGTTAAGGCAACAAAATGGAGCACTTTGTCCATGGGCTGTGCAGCGTGAAACAAACATGGCTATCATTTTGTGGCCTGGACAAAATGGTGGCTGTTTCTGGAATAGCCCCAAGTAGCCATGCAGGGAAACAATTTATTCTAGTTGTCTGGAAGACCTTCACTGTACAGCATTTGTTAAGGCAGCAAAATGGAGCACTTTGTCCCTGGGTTGTGTGGGGATGTCACAAATGTGGCCGCCATTTTGAGGACTGGCGGCCATTTCTGAAAAAGCTCCAGGCGGTCATAAAGGGAAGCAAACTGTTCCAGCCCTATGGAAGGCCTTTGCTGGTGGAGCCCTTGCTAAGGCAACAAAATGGAGCACTTTGTCTCTGGGCTGTGTGGCAGTGATACAAATAATGGCCACCATTTTGTGGACTGGACAAAATGGCGGCCACTTCAGGACTTGCCCCAGGCGGCCATGCAAAGAGGGAACTCATCTCTGTGCCTTGGAAGGCCTCAGAGCTGTTCAAAAGCTAAATGGTGGTTGTAGGTACTAGGTTTCCAATGGCGTCCTCCACTGAGGAGCAAGCCACACTCTTTATACCTTAAGACAGGAGCAAAGAAAAAAAAATTTCCATCCTGCGAATTACCTGGGTAATTTAAATTTATGTTTTTGTGCCAAACTATTTTACTGAGTTTGCCATTTAGAGGAGAGATGATTAAGGAGCCAGGATGGCTCTTCTCTGCCAAATATGTTTTATATTTTCTATAAATGAAACAAGAGGGAGGGGAGACCCCATTCAAGCATTTCTCAGACATTTACACACACACACACACAGAGTTTCTCGGCGGAGTGCAGTGGGTGAATGGTACAGATAAAAAGCAAGAGGAGATTGGACCCTCCCTCGAGTCCTTTCAAATCCCTGGGCAGGGAGTGGAAATTCCTTCCTAATCAGGAATTGTCAAGTATAATGGCTACTTTTCATCCCCACCAAGTCAAAGCGTTCAGCCTGCGCCACCAAGGAGATGAGGAGAAATTTCAATTTTCGAGGAGCCGAACGGTGCAGCTCCCCGGATCCGCTGAGGAGATGGGCATTTAATATAGAAGCATTTGGCAGCTTCATCTCCCAAGATACTCCGTCTCAGAGGCTATAAAATAAATCGCTTTAAGGGGAGTTGAACAGAAAGGAAAAAAAAAAACCTATAAAAGAAATGAGAAGGGAGAGCAATGGTGGAAAGAATGAAAGGATGGCAGCCTCAGCCTTAAGCCGGACCTTCTTTCATCCTGCATAACATGGGATAATCTTCTCAATTATATGCCTTGTCCAGATCTTTGTCAGACCAACCCTTTTAATATGATGGCGTTGAGATAAAATGGATCTAAATTAGGTTTTGTTTACAAACAATCACACATTTTATGCATATAAGCGCACAAAAAGGAACAGACAGTCCTCATTTAGCAATGGCCTCATTTAGTGAATGCCTCATTTCGCCACTCTTCGGAAGTACAACAATGTCAAAGAGGTAATTTTAAAACCAGTCCTCATCTTTATGACCCTTTGCTGGTCTGCAAAGCAAAGTGAAGCTGAAGTAAGATCATAAGCACCGTCGAAGTTAGTGGCTGCTTCACTCAATGGCCTAATGGCCGGTCACAATTGTGGTCATTGGCGGATCTCCTGTATTCTATTCAGATCTAAAGGACTGCTATCCATTTTCTAAAAGGCCTGTGCCATTTGAGAGATCCTCTGATTGAGGAAAAAATAAGCACACACACATACAAACACAAACACGCACATATTTGTGGTGTTTTGTTATGAGAACATAGTTTTTCAGTGACCTCGAGAAATCACTTTGTCAAAAGGGCAGGAATGTTTACTATCTGATGGTTGCTGTTGTTTTAAAGCAAGACTGGCTTGTTTTGTGGAAATCCTTGCAACTGCCAGTAGTATGAGTTGGAAGAAAGCAGATCCTCAGAATTCAAAAGATCAAGAATGCCACTCTACAAACAACCCCTGAATGGGGTAGTTTGTAAACTTCGTCTTCTGAGCAACCCTTTTGAAAACTCAGTGAAAGAAAGTCGAGGGAACAAGTTGACTTTGCAAAATTGCAAAACTGAAATTCAAGTGTATTTTCCTCTCTTGTTCGTTCTTCCTATTTTGAATGGAGGAAAAAATAAACCAATATATCCCCCCTGATTATTAAAGGGAAAACTACAGTTGAAAAATCTAGTTCCCCAAAGACTTGAGTTGGTCCACCATGAAATGTAAGGTAACTTCTGGGTTCCTAAAATATTTTAGAAGAGATCTGAAAGATCCGGTTGGATTAAAACCTTCATGTGGTTGACTTGGTTCAGTTCTCTTGTAGGTTGTTGTTGTGTGTTTTTAGCCAACTGTGGTTGATCTAAGATGTGAATCCAGATCTCTTTTTTAGGACCAGAAATAACTACTTCAGGGAGTGGGAAAGGAAGACTGATAAGAATCAGAAGTGCAGCACATACACAGAAAGAGGAGGAAACGATACAAATCACAACATTCCAGCTGTGATTTATAACCCATTAGGGACTACTCTGCCATAGCATATAAAGGTTCTGAACTGCGTTTGTGTGTGTGAATGTGTAAATGAAAAAGGAGAGCTTGGGTCAGAATTATCTTCCCTTCTTTGCATTCTGCAATTCTTCCACTTTTCATATCCACTTTCTTGGTAAGAACACGCTTGGAATATGGCATCCGGTTGTGGTTGCCATGATATAAAAAAGATATTGAGATTCTGGAAAAAGAGATGGGAAAGGCAACCAAGATGATTAGGGGGCTGGAGGATAAAACAAATGAAAAATGGTTGCAGGAATTGGATATATGTCTAGTTTAATGAGAAGAAGGGCCAGGGATGACATGATAGCAGGGTTCCAATATTTGAGGGGCTGCCCCAAAGAAGAGGGAGTCAAGCTGTTCTGCAAAGCACCAGAAGGCAGGACAAGAAGCAACGGATGGAAACTAACCAAGGAGAGAAGCAACTTAGAACTAAGGAGAAATTTCTTGACAGTAAGAACAATTAATCAGTGGAACAACTTGCCTCCAGAAATTGTAAATGTTCCAACACTGGAAGTTTTTAAGAAGAGACTGGATAACCATTTTGTCTGAAGTGGTATACGGTTTCCTGCTTGAGTAGGAGATTCCCCTACTAGAAGATTTCCAAGGTCCCTTCCACCTTTATTATTCTGTTAGGCAGGAGCAGAATGTCCCCTCCCTCTCCCTCCCTCCCTTTCAAGGAATGGCTCACCTTCACTTGGAAAAAAGGAATGCAAAAGGTTGTGTCCAATGACAATGGACTTGTAAAGTGACTGTCTGGTACAATCTGTCCTATGAAAATGCTAATGCCTTACCTCTCCAAGGTTTCTGAAGGCAATTCTACCTGGCCCCTTGGAGAACATAAAACGACAATTGAATGTCTGACATACACAAATGTGCCTCTGAGTGTATTGGGATAATTAGTAAAGCCTTTGGACATCCACTCGCATGAGCTAGTTATGACAAAGCCATAAAATAATGAACTTCAAATACAGCTTAGTCATGAAGGATCCCTGGTGCTCTCTGAGCTTGGCGGTTTTCTTGCAGACGTTTCATTACCCTGCTAGGTAGCATCATCAATACTAGTTTAGACAATGAAACATTATTCAAGAAAATAACCAAGCACTAGGAACACCTCATTTCAACCCTGAGCTACAAATATTCTCCTTTATTTCAGTTTAGTCATCTTTAGTCATCTTGAAAGATTCATGTAGTTTGATTTCTCTGGCCTTATGCAGGCCCAGCTCCCTGGGTGTTTTCCTGCTAGAAGAAATCCAACCCAAAGATAATCACACTGTATGAAATGAGATTCAGTGAAAGTTTTTCTTCTGAATCACAGAAGTATTTGGGGACATCCACCCAAGGAGAATTCTCTCATCCTCACTTCCTAAAACCCAGAAGTTGCTTCCTCATGAATCCAGATGCAAATCCTTCGGATCACTCTTGAAATATATAGTTCTGCAAAAATTTCACCTTGGGACTAATGTAAATCACGCTTCATTAAACCATGATTTGTATAATTGCCAGGCTTCACACATTACACTCAAGCTAAAAGTGACATGCCACAAACCAAACCCATTAGGACAGGAGGCTATCTGAATGTTTTAAATTTGGACTATTAGCCTTGGAGGAAAAAAAATGGTATTTGTAAGCTGGAGAAGAATCCCCTGTCATATTTCCCATGTAGTCATTATGGGATGCAAAATGCGTCCTACCTTCAGCTTTGTTACTTTCATGATCCATAATTAATTTGACAATCTTGTTGGCTTTAATGGAATTAATTTGGATAAAGTGGTTTATGGAGTAAGGGAGCTAATTTGTTCTCCGTGTCTCTAATTCTATCCCTCTGGGGACGGGAAGGAAGGAAGGAAGGAAGGAAGGAAGGAAGGAAGGAAGGAAGGAAGGAAGGAAGGAAGGAAGGAAGGAAGGAAGGAAGGACTTGTTGCAAAATAAGACATTTAAGATGTGTTTGGGCACCCTAACAAATACAAGGCATTTTAAGAACATTGGTATAAAAACAAACAAACTAGGTTGTCAAATTGAAGAATAAATCCCCTCAAACAATTTGGGGAAGAAAGAGAAAAGGGATTTCTACAGCCTGTGCCTTCGCACAATAATGCTTTATGAGTGATGATGATGTTTTACATTTCTGTCATGGGCCCACTGAGTCTAATGAGGCACCACATCTGGGATGCTCGAAATTTTAGAGTAACGCAGGAAGATGGAAACCAACTCACTGTCTAAGAACAGGAAAATGTATCAAGGGGAGAGAAAACATTTGCAAAGGGCCTTACGAAATAGCAACAAATGTTTTTATACTTTCACGAAACAGCCTAGCTTATGCCGATAGCAAAGAACTGCCACCAAAACTTCTTATGTTAATTAGACTTTAAAATATCACTCTGTGCAATACATTGATTTTTTTAAAAAAAAAAGTTCCTCCATTTGATCTACTCTGTCACAACTAAGCACCAGCGTTAAGCACCGTTAAGATTTCAATTAGAAGTCTTTTGTGCATGCAAACACGATATATTTTCCATCCAACCCAAGTAGAGACATTAGGGTATCCTGTGAAGATCCTGTGAGTGTTATAATTAGCAGGATCAAAGCTGGTGATTTATGGCAAGGAGGCAGAGATGATGAGGCTCTGCGGTCCTCCAGAGGTTGGGGAACTAATGAGTAATCTGAGCTGGCGGATTGACAGAGAAGAAATCAGGGAGTTGTAGTCCATCAATCTTTGGAAAGCCACAATTCTTCACCACTGATTTAGAGATTCCTTTGTAGGGATGACACAGTAGATGTTAGTCCATCACACAAGCAAACATTGCCCCTTTCTTTTGGATGCGATTGTCTTCTTCTAGACCAAGGGTCTCCAAACTTTAAGACTTATGGGCATCAATCCCCAGAATTGCTGGGGCATTCTAGGAGTTGAAGTCCACAAATCTTAAAAGTTGTCAAGTTTGGAGAATCCTGCTCTAGGCTGAGATAAATCTCCTAATTTCACTTCCTCCCTTTCAATGGGATTAAGAGAATTCTCACTCAGTATGGCTGTTGGAAGACATCACTTTGAGAAGATTCAACTACGGAACCTAAATCCGATTTCTAAAGATCTTGACTAGTAGCAAGTACTCCAAAATGATCATTTATCAACTTGAATGGAGTACAGTGTTCTGTGCTAAGAACAGAACAGGAGAAGAATAAAGAGGAGAATCCAATTGGTCTTCATCAATGCTTGGAATCAATCCTTAATCCTTTGACGATGCTTTATGATGAACACAAGAAATGAACCTCACAGTTCCAGCTAAGACAGGGCTCTCCGACCTTAGCAATTTTAAGACTTGTGAACTTCAAGGGAGTTGAAGTCCACAAGTCTTAAAGTTGCCAAGGTCGGAGACCCCTGAGCTAAGAGACCATTTCTTGGAAGTTCTCACAACAGGCAGATAGAAAGAGATGAATATACCTGTTTTCCTTAATGTGGTAGCCACTAGAACATTATAACTCAGTGTGTTGACACACTTAATACTTAATGATCTGCTTAATGACTGCTACAATGTACGACTGTAAACCTGAGCTCGATTATGGTTGTAAATTAAGGATTATCTGTATAAGTACCCATGGGCTGGGGAAAGATACATTTAATTGATTGTGGCGTTCTGAGCAGTAAAACATGGGTATTGGAGTCATAACTGACTTATGATCAGTTTTGCACACAATAGCCACAAACAAATATACCACATTAGTAATGATGTGTTACCAAGCAACAGATTTAAGAAACATTTACTCCTTTGATAGCATCTTAGTCCTAGGAAGCTCTGACTCTTGAAAGAAGGGTGAAATGGAAATTTTCATTCTTTTAGTACTTCTTGTCTAGGAAACACCCTCTATATCCAGGGTAGGGATGTCTCTTTTTAATAACAGAGTTGGCTCAATTTGCTTGTTTGCACTGGAGTTTGCAAAAATACTTAGGAAAGAGGACATCTGGTTTGGTTTATATCAACTGTTTACATAGAACGCAATGGAAGGCACCACCTGAAAAAATATTACAAGTTTTATTCAAAGGGACCCCGTCTTCAAGTTTTATAGGACACATCAGAATTTGCAATTAGCCAACGTTTCACCTCTTGGTCGTATGTAATTTGGCATAAACAAAAGCATGAACTACTATTATATATTAACATTTCAGAAATAAATGCAGTCCAGAGCACTTTCTGGAGATTGTTAGTTCTTCTGGGATGGAAAGAGAAAAATGTGGGCCATGCTTTCACAGCCTAAGGGGGGAAAATATTACAAATAAAGTGTTTTTCTCTCACATAAAGCAATGTAGGCGAGGTGGGCAGCATGCACATTTAATAAATAAATACAAATAAAATGTTCTGTAAGCAAGGGCCTCTATATCTTTGCAGATTGTACATACCCCCTGAATATAGTTTATACCTGGGGTGTGTAAATTCTTGGAAACTCTACATCTTATAAATGTCAACTCTTAGGATTCCCTATCCAAGAAAAGAGGAGTTAGCCAAACAAACCACGGTTTCTTTGCTGACATGTAAAGTTGACTCTGATGTGTTTTGATCTTGAATGAATCATAGCTAAAACCATGGTTAAAATAAACGGACACAGTGCCTGGATTCATGCAATGTAGCAAGCTATAACCCTAGATTGCAAGCCCAAATCACCCAAGCCTAGATCAAAGATATAACATTATAGGCACTGTAAAATCTGCCAGCCACAATATCTGGGAGCATTATACATCATAAACCACCGAAGTTATTATCTTACGGTGTGTGTGACTATAATGGCTATTAGATTTAATAAAAATTGGTTAGGGTTTACGGTTAAAAGAAAGATCTTTCATAAAACCATCTGTTCAATACGACTTCTTGCTATTGTTGTTTGTCTTGAAATATGCTATAATTGTATGACATGATGCAATAATTTAGAGATATTTACTGGATCCTATCTCAGACAAAACTTGTTGAACCAAATGAACTAAATATCCGCTATCTCTGTACACGCAACAGAATTCTCTTCAAAGACTGCTGATCATTCAATGCTTAAAGGATTTTACACATCATCTCCATAATTATTTTTTCTTCTTCCTCTTAATCATTTGGAGACTTATTTAAGATTTATAGTATTTTTTTTTACTGCAAGAGATCCCTTGGCAAATAAGCAAGCCCCCATGAGTCTTCCCATATTATTGTTCTGGAGGCATCATTCTTACCAATGGTAATATTTCCTAAATTGCTTTCGAATGCAAGCAAGAAACCAAATACCAAACGTTTTCAAAGCATTAAGGATCAGTTTGTGTGGGTTCTTTTTTGTAAATCCCCTGATAAAGTCCCATTCAGGAAGAAAAGAAAAATCTACTGCTATAATTCATTATACTGTGTATTTTGTTAATTGCCGCACAGCTGATTATGAACTTAGGAGGAAAAGAAGATATTTGCTCGAGAACTTTCCACAGATGCCCGTAGATGATTGGATTTTCATAATTTCCAACTGAGATCCACCGTAGATCAATCTACCAAGAACCACCCTGAGTTTTCTTCCCATCTTCCTTCTTCCAAATCAGCGGTGGGATTCAAATTTTTTTACCACCGGTTCTGTTGGTGTGGCTTGGTGGGCGTGGCAGGGGAAGGATACTGCAAAATCCCCCTTCCCTCCCCACCCCACTAACCTGCTTTCCAGCTCCGTTCTCCTGTGCAGGGCAACCAAAGGAGACCCAGCCGATCAGCTGGGACTCAATGGGAGGCAGAGAATAGATGGGTGATTGGCCTTGGTTGGACCATGTGACTGATTGTTTGGGGGCAGGTGGAGGAAGGGGAAATAGAGGCTGTCGTAGACATGGGAGGCACCCAGTGCCTGATCAGCCTCCCCCTCTGTCAGAAGCTAGGCATCCGGATGAGACCTTTAGGCAACCCCATATGCTTTGAACAAGTCGACAGATCATTGATCGGGGGAGCCCCTGCTACTATGGTTCCTGAGCCCATATGGCTAGAAATGGGATGCCACTGGGAGCTCGTGGTGGTGCCAAAAATGACTGAAACAATCATCCTGGGGCTAGCCTGGCTGGAAAAATGGGAGTCCCGCCATCTCATGGGGAAGTCAGCTACTGGAAAATAAGGCTGGGACTAGGCCCATGATGGCGAATCTATGGCACGCATGCCACAAGTGGCATGCAGAGCCATTTGTGCCAGCAAACGAGCCGCAGGCAAACTTACCTCACTGCGCATGTGGTGCCTCACAGCTGATTCTTTTGGCTGGTTTGAGGCGTTTTTCGGCCTCCCAGAGACTTGGAAAAAGGCTCTGCAAGGCTTTTCAGGATGAATAATAGGCCCGTTTTGTCACTTCCTGTAATACCGGAAGAGATGAAACGGGCATATTATTCGACCTGAAAAGCCTTGCAGAGGGGAAGACTCTGGGAGGCCGAAAAAGGCCTCAAACCAGCCAAAAAATCAGCTGCGAGGTGCAATGCAGGTAAGGGGGTGGTGGGGTTGTGGTGGGAGATTGCGTACGCATGCGCAGGGGGTGTGAGGGGGCGCACACTTTGCATTCTGGGTGCTGGCATGCAAGTGCGTGCGCGCTAATGCACGGACAATTTTTGGCACAGGAGCCGAAAAAGGTTAGTCATCACTGGACTAGGCCCTTTACCTCCTCTCAAGCCTACAGATGTTGTGGCCTGATGGCGGCTCATGGAGCTGGCAGCAGAGTCGGACAGTGAGGAGGTTGAGGAGGAACCTGGGCCAGTCCTGGGGGCTGAGGAGGGCTCGGACGAAGACTCTGTATCAGAGGCAGCGATGGGGCCATGGCAGGCTGGCAATCATCAGCTTCCTTCGGGCTCGGGCAACAGTGAGGTGGGGGAGCTTCTGGAACCGGTTCCCAGCTTGCGCATACACACAGCTGCCAAAAGGAAGGCACAATTAAGAACTCAGGGTTGACATGGGAGTAAGGCCACAGGTGGATGATGAATGCCCCCTTCCATCAGGATTAAGAGGAACAAAAGGGGATGGGGATTTTGCAGGAAACAACTCGCTCATTCATTCATTCCAGCTTCGTGAAGATTTGTCTGTGTAACCTAGACTCTTTGCCCAGCCCTTCCCTGTCAGCACTGCGTGTGGAAGTATTTACTGGGCAGCTTCCCAAGGTAGATAAGGTCTGAGCTAATTAGTATACTTTTGCAAGACTGTTTGCCAAGCCATTGACTGAATGTGAATGCACTAAATCCACATTCATTTAATAAAAGAGGCTTTGCTGGGACTCAGAGTTGGATTAGTGCTTTTTGGGGAATCTTAGGACAGAACAACGGAGGGAGGATCAGTCAGGCAGCCAGAAGGCGAAAGAGTAGCCAACACTTCAGAGTTGTGGCTGGGAAGCCCTTAGATTCCCAGGGAATACCAGGACTTGGCGGAAGCGTTTAGCAAAGAGGAATGCAATGCCCATCTGAACTCCATTTCATTGGAGCATCAAATGGTCAAATCCAATGTCGGTTCATGGCTACTCAATCACTACACCAATGCCACGCTAGAACACGAGAGCTGGATTCCGCCTCCCTCTTTGGCCTGAAAACCACCCCTCTTCCAAAGCTGCTCCAGATTTGGCAGATTGCGAACAGCTTGCCTCCTTGTTGTTGTTGGTTTTGTTTTGTTTTATTTTATTTTTTTGCAGCGAGGCGATCTGAATGTTTAAAATACACCACGAAAGGGGGAAAAGCACATCTGAAAGCTAAACCCTTCTTCTTCCTTCTTATTCTCCTACCGATTGCAAATATATCAACGTAGTTCGACACAGAAAGTGGAGCAGAGTCTTCATGTTTCCTGCTGATAGGAGCGCCGTGTCGACTTCTGTAATCCCATGTACCACCACCATGGAAACCGTCAGTGACTTCTCAGTGAACCCTGCTTCCATGTCCCGGAGACATTTTTTAAAAAGTGTCTGACTTATTTAGCATCTCAAGAGTTCTGAAGCCAATGGAGATTCTCAGGAGGAGCTGATCTATAGAGCTGACCCCTTTATTTTCCCTTTTGCTGTCTTCTGTGCAAAGGGAGACATTAATTGGCTGCTAATGAAGACTTCGTTTGTCCTTGAAGGTTGCTAAAATGCCCAGGATTCCATATGGTTAAAATAAATAAATAAACGTGGATCTTATTTCTTTGAACATACAATGGATGATAAGAGGTAGATGTTGCAAGGAGCTCAGAATGATCAAACACAAATAGATGAAATCATTATACAAGAGAAAGATACATACTCCTTAGGAGTCCAAATTATAGTCTTGGGGAAATCTTATTTACTGGCTCTTTCATTTCAAGGGAAGGCAGGCTGAGTCCAAGAGAGGACTAACATGTTTGACAGAAATGGCCAAAGCAGCTATTAAACTCAATTTTTGTAAACAATTAAAGTCTTTTCCAAAGAAAAGAGAAGAGAGATCAACAGGATTGTTCCAGAGGTGGTATTCAGCAGGTTCTGACCAGTTCTGGAGAACCAGTAGCAGAAATTTTGAGTAGTTCGGAGAACTGGCCAATACCACCTCTGATTGGAGATTTCACAGTATCCTTCCTCTGCCACCACGCCCACAGAACCAGTAGTAAAAAAAATTGAATCCCACCACTGAAGTGCTTCCTATTTCCTCCCAAATCCAATACAATGGGTTTTAAGCAGCTGTAGCTAAGGTGTACCTGATGACCATCTATTCTATGTCCTTCTTCTGCTTCTCAACTTCCAGGAGGTACCCTGATGGTCAGTGCGTGTCATAGAATGGCAAAACTCTTACCCTTATCTTGGAGACCTTTCCCTAACAGTAGTTCTTTCCAAGAACCAGTTTGGTATGGTGGTAAGTCACCAGGCTAGAAACCAAGGAATGAGGTATATCTAGTCTAACAAAGAGAAGGACTAGAAGAGGCATGATAGCAGTCTTCTAATACTTGAGGGGCTGCCACAAAGAAAAGGGGATCCACCTGCTCTCCAAAGCACCCGAAGGCAAGGCAAGAAGCAATGGATGGAAGCTAACCAAGGGGAGATCCAACCTAGAACTTAAGGAAAAAATTCCTGAGAATGAGAAGAATTAATCGGTGGAACTACTTACCTCCAAAGGTTGTGGATACTCCATCAAGAATAGACTGAGCAACTATTTGACCTGGATGGGTTTGGGATCTGCTACTCAAGAAAGGGGTTGTGCTAGGTGATCTCCAAGTTTCCCTGCAACTCTGTTATTCCATGTTCTGCGATGAATTCTAATCCTGCCTTGGGTGGAGATACGACTGGCCCTCATCTTGGTATGCTTTTGAAAGCTGTCTTGAAGACATGGTTTTGCCAGTGGGCCTGGGAACCCCAGGGTGATATGGCACCCATCAAATAATTGATTGTTGATTGCCAGCAAGGTAAGGGTTCATTGGGTCTTGCATTTGAGGGGTTTTTTTTCCCATAAGCTGCCCCAGTCAGGGTGAATGAGTTGGGCAGACATATAAATTTTCTTAATAAGCAAATAAATAAAATCTAATCCCAGAATTGACTCCCACTTTCTGGGTTTATCTTGGTTTTTTTCTCTCTCCAGACCAGGGTGAGTGGGAGCAAAGCAACATGGTGTTTAGAGTGTCTTAGATAATGATGGACTAAGTTCCTGACTGGCATTTTGAACTCTTTGTTGATGTAAATACTAGACACTAGGCATGGGTTAGTAACTGCCTGGAATCTGTAACCAAATCCTTTCCCGTGTTATGCCTTTCTCACCATTTGTTATCCCAACATTTTGACTCCATGGCTCACTGATCAAGCATGGGAGAAGACAGAATGCTTCCTTTAATGAGTCCCTTCAAGAAAGGAAAGTTAAATTTATATACCTCTGTCTGTATGCGTGTGTAGATATGAGGATTTGTGAAGATTAGATCCTTTTTCAAAAATTCTCTTCGGAAAGAGCAACCTAGACTGATCGAGGGAATTCTTGGGAAGGTTATTGTCACAACACGCTTAGTAGCTTTGGTCTTAGGGCCTAAGGGAGGAGACTTTGCTATCTTTTATGTTTTGAATGGGATCTCCCTGTCCCAAAGAGATCTGGTGCACAATCTTTGAGGTCCTTCTGGATGTACAACTTCTGTTCAAAGAGTGGGTGACAACTGTGGCTAGGAGAGCTTTTGCACCCTTTGTGCTGTGGCCAGTGGGCACCCTTTCATGGATCATGAGGCCCTGATCACCATTCATTCACCTCCTGGTCACCTCCTGAATGAACTGCTGTAATGTCCTCTGCATGGGGTTTCGCTTGAAGAGTATCCAGAAGCTTCAACTGGTACAAAATGGTTCAGCGTGGGACAATATGCTTCCTTTAATGCAGTGGTGGGATTCAATATTTTTTTTTTACTACTGGCTCTGTGGCCATGGCTTGGTTGGCATGGCTTGGTGGGCATGGCAGGGGAACCCACCCCACTGACCTGCTTTCCATCTCCGTTCTCCTGTGTAGGGCAACCAAAGAAGACCCAGCTAATCAGCTGGGACTCAATGGGAGGCAGAGAATAGATGGGGTTGGCGGGGCCAGTCAGAGATAGTATTTGCCGGTTCTCCGAACTACTCAAAATTTCCACTACCGGTTCTCCAGAACCGGTCAGAACCTCAGAACCTCTGCTTTAATGGATCCTTGAAGAGAAGGCAGGACCTTCTCCCTCCTGTCACTCAAACTGAGGGTCCCCCCCCATTTATTGGTATTCTTCCAAATACAAAGTCCCTTCCCTCTTCCAGCTCATCTTTCCAACAATTGTTTGCCTTCCTAATATATTCACTCAATATGCCATTTCCTTTAGATCCTTCAGGACTGTAGCAATCCCCTGCAGACTTTTATCCATCCGCGGAGCCCAGATTAATTTATTATATTCCATATAGCTCTTTAACGGCTTCTTCTAATGAACATGTGATGAGGCTTAGAGGCGTGGAAGGGAATATAAAGATAAGAAGGTGGAGAAGTTTTCCAGTTCTGTCTTGCAGAACGAAAAAAAAAATTAAGGTTGTTATAAGACAATCACCTCTCCCTGGTATTATGCATAGCCATGGAATAAGATGCAGGGCGAATGAGTGATTAGTGCCCACATTCAGCTAAATTAACATCTCAAGTCCATTTCTATGGCTAAAGCTCAGTTCATCATAATCTTAGAGCAAATATTTGCCTTTAATGTCTCTGATTTATGCGCCGAATATCATGTGCTGTTCCTTTCTCTCTTAATTATTATTTTTTAAAAACTGCTTTCAGGCAGAAAGTCAAAGCCTGCTGTGTTTTATATTATATTCTCCAACTCATTTTCCTGCATATTTTTTTTTAATAAAGGAACCGTCTAATTAATCTACGTACTGCGAATTTTTTCCCCCCTCTTCTGCTTAAACTCTTTACACTCGTAAAAAGAACCGGACAGAAGTGTAAAATCTTGCTAATTTGTTGCAACTGAGGGTGGTTGTGGGATGGATGTGAAATTATCTTTTTCATATTCCCCAGCCCTTTCGTAATTGAGACTTACCCAACACAAATTGTACAGAAAGATATTGGAGCTGAGACGAGCAGAAATGTAGTGCTTAAGACGTTCGATTGAGACAAGTTTGAAAATCCTACTGGATGATTTTGGACACTTGTTGTTCTCAACTGTATTAAACTCATGGATTGTTGCCAAGATAAAATTAAGGATAGACATTTCTCTCTATATATGCAACTTTAAGATAAATTGATTAATGATGTGTCATTAAAAGTGTTTTTTTTTCCAAAAGGCAACTGGACTCAAGAACTGAAGAAGCTTCTTGGATGGGAAGTGAAAGGTCTTCAAGGAAAAATGAAGTCCAGCTGCCTTTTGAAGAAGCACCTTTGGGACAACTATGACCTGGATGACTGGGAATCTCCATAGACATTGATGTGCCATTTATTCTAACCTTGCAACCACACTGATAGCTCTTCTCTAGGATGTTCTTCAGATCTTCCAGTGGTCCAGCATCAACGCTACCATCAAGTCCCTCCATCTGGTTGCTGTCCAGCACCAAAATTTAGAAAAGAATAGAGTAACAGAGTTGGAAGGGACCTTGGAGGTCTTCTAGTCCAACCCACTGCTTAGGCAGGAAACCCTACACCACTGCAGACAAATGGCTGTCCAATCTCTTCTTAAAAACCTCCAGTATTGGAGCATCCACAACTTCTGGAGGCAAGTTGTTCCACTGTCAGGAAATTTCTCTCTTTCTTCTCTCCTTGCTAAGTTTCCATCCGTTGCTTCTTGCCCTGCCCTCAGGTGGCTTGGAGAATCGCTCGATTCCCTCTTCTTCGTGGCAACCCCTGAGATATTGGAACAGTGTTATCATGTCACCCCTAGTCCTTCTTTCACCCCACCCCTTCTTCTTTAAGGGACTAGAGGCTAAAACGTATAGAGAAGGGTGGCTGGAATTGGGTATATCTAGTCTGATGAAAAGAAGGGGAGATATGATATTCCAGTATCTCAGGGGCTGCCATAAAGAAGAGGGAGTCAAGCTATTCTCCAAAGCACCTGAAGGCAGGACAAGAAGCAACGGATGGAAACTCATCAAGGAGAGAAGCAACTAAGAACTAAGGAGGAATTTCCTGACAGTTAGAACATTTAATCAGCGGAACTCCTTGCCTCCAGAAGTTGTGGATGCTCCAACACTGGAGGTTTTTAAGAAGAGACTGGATAACCATTTTATCTGAAACAAATGCAGGGGGTTGGACTAGAAGACCTCCAAGGTCCCTTCCAACTCTGTTATTCTATTCTATTCTATTCTATTCTATTCTGTTCTGTTCTGTTCTGTTCTGTTCTATTCTATTCTGTTCTGTTCTGTTCTGTTCTGTTCTATTCTATTCTAATATATTCTATTCTAATATATTCTATACTAATATATTCTAATCCTGTTCTGTTCTATTCTATTCTATTCTATTCTATTCTATTCTATTCTATTCTATTCTATTCTATTCTATTCTATTCTATTCTATTCTATTCTATTCTATTCTATTCTTATTATTCTATTCTATTCTTATTTATTCTTATTATTCTATTCTATTCTATTCTATTCTATTCTATTCTATTCTATTCTATTCTATTCTATTCTATTCTATTCTATTCTATTCTATTCTACAGGTTCAGGAGATACATTTTAATTCAGTGCAAAGGAAGAAGAATAAACATTATCAAGAGATCTGGACAAGCAGACAGCACTCGTGTGAGGTTTATCAGTTGTTCTTCAGAAAATGATGCTGGCTCCCACCCACCCACCACCCCTGACATATCTGAAAGGTTCTGGGTTGAAGTAACTGAAAATGTTTGTAACTAGTCCTCAGCTTTTGACCAGATGCGAACTGAAAAATTGCTTCCTCTCTTGTCCTTGTCCTCAAATGCTAAGGAGAATTTAGTATTGGAGCTTCATGGATTTTCAAGGAAAGGAAAACTACGCGCAGAGTTAAAAACACAACACAGCACAAGAGCAACAACAGTGGGCCAAATGCACCAGCAATGACCCAACCAGAACAAAGTCTCTTTGGCTTGGCTACAATGCTGTTGGCTCACAATGCTGAACAACTTGTTTTGATGGTCCGTTTGAAAAGTTATGACTCATCTCTTGGTGAACAGTCCTGAGTCTTGTGAGAAAGAAATGTCTATCCTTCACTACAACTACATGTTCGTTTTATATTTGGCTAGCAGAGATGCACCCATGCACTGCTTCATCTCCTCTCTCACTTTCTCTCTCCCCCTCTCTCTTTCTCTCTCTTTCTCTCCGTCCTCTTTCTCTCTCTCTTTCTCTCCCCCTCTCTCTCTTTCTCCCCCATTTCTTTCTCCCCCCTCTTTCTCTCTCTCTTTCTCTCCCCCTCTCTTTCTCTCTCTTTCTTTCCCCCTCTCTCTTTCTCTCTATCTCTTTCTCCCCCTTTCTTTCTCTCTTTCACTCCCCCTCTTTCTCTCTCTTTCACTTTTTTTCTCTCCCCCCTCTCTTTCTCTCCCCCTCTCTTCTCTCTCTCTCTTTCTCCCTCTCTTTCTCTTTCTCTCTCCCCCTCCCCGTCTCCTCTATCTTTCTCTCTCTCTCTCTCTCTCTCTCTTTCTCTCCCTCCCTCCCTCCCTTCTCTCTCTCTCTCTCTTAAAGCAGACTGACTGACCAGCCAAGCTCAAGAAAACAATTGTAGCCTGTCCCAACAGCCATACCACAACCGGGCCTGTTGCAATACTTTACATAATTCATCGGGCACAACTACATTTGCCAGCAAAGAAGGTTCCCCCCCCCTTTTTTTTTAAACAAAAAATTCATTTGACCAAAATCAACCTGATACCCTTCTACAAGAACATTCTGGAGAAGGGAGAAATGAAGCTTAAGGCACCCTGCTTGTTTCGTGCAGGATAACAGCTTTACATAGCTTGTATTTAAAGCGGCCAACCAATTTGGATACTTCTCGGACTGAATGGCGCAGACGAAGTGAAGAATACTTTGGACGAAGCTGTGGGTGCTTACAAGAACATAGAGTTGGAAGAGACCTTGGAGGTCATTTAATCCAACCCTTGCGGGAGCAGGAGACCCTGCACCATTTCAGACAAGTGGCTGTCCAGTCTCTTCTTGAAAGCCTCCAAATGGTGGAGCACCCACAGCTTCTGGAGGCAAGCGGTTCCACTGGTTAATTATTCTCACTCTTAGGTCATTTCTCCTTCATTCTACGTTGCTTCTCTCCTTGACCATTTCCCATCCATTGGTTCTTGTCTTGCTTTCTGGTGCTTTGGAGAATAGTTTACCCACCCTCAGCCTCTCAAATACTGGAAGGCTGCTATCCTATCTCCCCTAGTTCTTCTTTACTAACCGTCTCTCGCATAAACATGCAATCAGTAATGACCTTATTAAGTCACCCACCAGATAATAAGCATATGCTGGCGTGAATTATCCTGCACAGAAATGACACCCCCCCCCCCACCAAACCCCAGCCTCCTTAGAAGGGTAGAACTTATGTTTTTTTTTTTTTTTTTTTACAGCTTGATAGCTACCTGGTCCATGCTCTGATTATAAAGGGCGAAGAGTGGAATCTATTAATTAGATTGCCAGGATGATTGCATTCATGTCTCTCTGAGATTTACTTAGCTTATTTCGCTTTAGAGAAGACGGCAAAATCCCACAAACAACAGAGAGGAAGAAGGGGGAGTCAAACAGGAAAGCAAGCACTGCCCTGCCATCGTGTCCCATTTAAGAATGACCCAGCTCACCGTGTCCCATTTAAGATGACCCAGCTGTGTCACCTTGTATAGTTTTATTCAGCTCACAATGCTAAGATTCTCCTTCTTCTCAACCCAACGAGAAGAACTGTGTTGAGGCTCTAGAAAGAGTGCAGAGAAGAGCAACAAAAAGGATTAGGGGACTGGAGACTAAAACCCATGAAGAACGTTTGCAGGAACTGGGTACGTCTAGTCTGATGAAAAAAAAGGACTAGGGGAGACGCAAGAGCAGTCTTCCAATATCTCAGGGGCTGCCCCAGAGAAGAGGCAGTCAAGCTATTCTCCAAAGCACCTGAAGGCAGGACAAGAAGCAACGGGTGGAAACAGGGGAGAAGCAACTTAGAACTAAGGATAAATTTCCTGACAATGAGCACCATTAATCTGTGGAACAACTTGTCTCTAGAAGTTGTAAATGGTCCAACACTGGAAGTTTTTAAGGAGATTGGACAACCATTTGACTGAAGTGATGTAGGGTTTCCTGCCTAAGCAGGGGGTTGGACTAGAAGACCTGCCATTTGTCAGAAATGGTGTAGGGTCTTCCGCTTGGGCAGGGGGTTGGACTAGATGACCTACAAGGTCCCTTCCAATTCTGATTATCTGTTATCTTTACCTCCAAGGTCCCTTCCAACTCTGTGATTCTATTCTATTCTATTCTATTCTATTCTATTCTATTCTATTCTATTCTATTCTATTCTATTCTATTCTATTCTATTCTATTCTATTATCTTTTGAGTTGAAGGAATTATCTCATGATGATCTCTTATGAAGACCTCTGGAAAGATTCTTGGTCAGAGGATGCAACTGAAGAGCCAATGAGAGAAAACCCTTTTATAAGGGAACAGAAAGGAGAAGAAGTCCAATGTCTATGGAGGCTCTCCATCATCCAGGACTTGGTTGTCTGAAAGGTTCTTTTCTGAAAGGCAACTGGACTTTCTTGGTCTTTTTTTTTTCCTTGAAAACATTTTGATTCCCATCCCAGAAGCTTCTTCAGCTCTTCTGTCCTAATTTATGAGTTGGATAAATTACCGAAAGCGAACACAACGTAATAAACCCAATTGCTTTCTACAAACGAGCTTTCCCGGAAGGGGGAAGCCTACATATGCTTCGTATTGATGAGTTTTCCCAATGTTGACTGTCTTGGCTATGTACTGGCTATGATTATGCAGCACAGCACACAATATTCAGATGTGAAAGAAACCCACTAGAGATCCTTTGGGGGAATGAAGCAGCTTATTTCCCTCCCACTGATTTCATGGTGTCAAAGATGCTCATCTAAAATAAACTATGGCTGGCGCTTCCTTTTCTTGATGGAAAATCCATACCAT
Organism: Notechis scutatus; assembly: GCF_049901735.1. Classification (NCBI taxonomy): domain Eukaryota; kingdom Metazoa; phylum Chordata; class Lepidosauria; order Squamata; family Elapidae; genus Notechis; species Notechis scutatus. Next base: position 19,364,822 of record NC_142018.1, read on the forward strand.
CACACCGAACAACTAATACAAAACAGAATTCAACAAACGTACAAATTAGAGGAAGATGTCTACAACTCCTCCAAATATTAAGAGACATCCTCAACACAATTATAACGCCACCGGTGATTTTAGAAAACAAATTTTAGGAATACGCTAAGCCAGAGTAACTGTCGTATTAATCAGGGACTGGAAAATATCTAAAGCCCCCTCCAGTTCTACAATTCTAGGTTGCTACGATTCTAATCTGAGTATAATGCTGGTCAGAGTCACAGATCTATTTATGGAGGGTATCAGTTGGGAGAACGTTAGTTTTTAATTCCTTAGCCCAGGAGTTAATTCAGAGGTGTGTGCCTTTATGGAACTATCGCGTAAACAAGATCAAATCCAACTCATCGTTTTTCTATAAAACATTTTATAAACATTCATTAAATGATAAGAGTTTCCCTATAGATTATGGTAATGGCACCCTGGAACAGTATTAAAAATATACAGCAATGAAGAAACTTTTGTATAGGCTAAATACTATATTTTTTGTTGGACTGACTGCTATCGATGTCACCTCTGAGCCATCTCACAGATCTATTTTCCTGATTGGTTTCCTAACTGGTAGGCGAGATACTAGATGCTCTAAAAGACAGATCTAGACCAGAATAGCAGCACTCTTCAGTGGAAATGTTTGTTAGAGTAGTTCCTAACTGCACATCTGTTTTAAAAATTAACATTTAGATTAAAATTTAATTTCCCCCACCCCTCTCCTCAAACCAGTCTGGTGCTGTTCTGATTTTTCATGCTATCTGCCTTGACTAAGGTCAAGTTAGCTAGCAGATGTAATTATTCTACAAATGCATCTGACTGTATGTATTATAAATAACAACACATTTGCATATATTCCCCCCTGTTTCTGATAAGGATGATGATCCAGAGATGGCTGACATGGAAGTCTTTTTAAATGATAGCAAGGGGAAGTATTAATTAGAACTTTGCTACTTCAAAAGCCGCGTCAACAACTTATCTGGCAGGGTTGATTGCTCGCTTCGGTTACGATTCTAGGAAACAAAGAGATGAAAAAAATAGACAAGGGAAGACAAGAACATTCTTACTGTTGAGTCCAACTTCTCTTCTCATCTGTTAGTGTCCAACACTGGCCAAGCAGGGTGTCCTTCTGGATTTCAAATAGCATGTAGACAATTATGGCTCTAATCCCACTGGAACTGCCTCATCTCATTTGTGGGAGCTTCATCCCTGGAAGCTTTCAAGAAGAGATTGGACTGCACCTGTCAGAAGTGGTGTAGGTAGGATCTCCTGTTTGGTTGGGGTGGGGGGTGGACTAGATGACCTACAAGGTCCCTTCCAACTCTGTTAAATCTCAATTTGACACTCGTTAATGGGGTGGCGATTCACACCACATTTTATAGGGGCTTCGCACACGATCCTTCTTGTCTCTGTCTTGACTTTCTGGCCCGATGGCTGTGTCCGATATTCTTCCTCCTGCTCTTTTGAAGAACTTTCCAGTTTGAGGGGAGAGAGGGATGATTGAGAACTGTCTCCCAATGGTTTGGAGCAGGGGTCGCCAATCTTCTGGACTTCAGGGACCACCAAAGTCATAATTTTAAATCCAGCGGACCAGAGACCCTGGGAAAATCCCCTCAAAAGTCTGCAGGAAAATTCCCCACCCCGTTTTTCTACTGATCGATCATTCTTTATTTGGGTTAGCAGGATACCATCTCCAGCTCCGTTCTCAGGGGGGAGAGAGAGAGAGAGAGAGACTTTTGGCTTCATGCAAGGAAAGCAGCAGAAGCAGCAGAAGTCTGTCTTTCTCTCCTCCAAACTCCGCCAGAAATGAGTCTTTGTGAGACTTGTTGCTCCAGCGCAGCTTCTTGGAGCAGGAGGCCTTGCAGGGTCCCAAAGACTCATTTCTGGTGGAGTTTGGGGAGAGAAAAAAAAAGATTTTTGCTGCTTTCCTTGCATGCAGCCAAAAGCAGAAGAAAGAAGCGGAAAGAAGCAGCCCGGTGGCCAGTTGAGGCGCATGGGGCAAGTTTTCCCCTCTCCGCCCTTTCCTTCCTCCCTTCACTCCTTGTGTTGTTCGCAATGCAAGTGACACAAGCCTTGTGTTCCCATGGGCCATGTGGGTGGTGCAGCCCTGGTTTGCTCCCTGCTTAAGACCAGGGTTTAAGACCCATTATCTCCAATAGCCAACCGCCAGATAAGCAGGGATTAATCCCAGACAAACAATTAAGTAGGAAACAATAACAACACTCTAATCAAGGAACGCCACTACCAGTACTGTCTGGGCAAGCTACTTTATATCACCAGGTACCAAACTCCACATTAACCAGCAATGATAAGCTAACCTAGTCAGCTAATGAAACGTCTGCCATAGCGAGCCACCAAGCTCAGAGAGCACCAAGGATTCCAAAGACAGACATATAGTAAAGGTAAAGGTTCCCCTCGCACATACGTGCTAGTCATTTCTGGCTCTAGGGGGCGCTGCTCATCTCCGTTACAAAGCCGAAGAGACAGTGCTGTCCGAAGACGTCTCCGTGGTCATGTGGACAGCATGACTAAACACCTTTGAAGGCGCACAGAATGCTGTTCTCTTCCCACCAAAGGTGGTCCCTATTTTTCTACTTGCATTTTTTTTCCACATGCTTTCGAACTGCTAGCTGGGACAAGTAACGGGAGCTCCCTCCATTACGTGGCGCTAGGGATTCAAACCGCCGAACTGCTGACTTTTCTGATCGACAAGCTTAGCATCTTAGCCCGAGGATGGACAATAAATGCTCCTCACTCCTCTTTTATGTCTTTTTGCACCGGGGAGAGACCGAGAATCTGTCACTGACATCTTCAGCGACACCTCCTCCTATTTCTTGGTACAGAGGGAGAGAGAAACCCCCCCTTGCCTCCCCAAAAACCAAGATAAGAAACAAAATAAAGCATGCTGGAAAGAGAGAGAGAGAGACAGAGAGTTTGCCCCTTGCTTTGCAAGACAGCTTTTCTTATCCTATTTTGGTAACTCATATGGAATAACACATGGTGAAAAGGACAAACTTTAAGCTCACAGTAGGGTCTCCAAGCAAGGGTTCCCATGGGGGAGATGAATTGTTTCTGGGCTTGCTCCCCCACCCACCCACCACCCACCCGTCTAAACCATCCCCTGGGCAAAGTATCTTGCCTAGTTTAGCTCCACTTCTCTAACCTGGTTCAGCTTTCTTCTCACGCTCCCATCCTCTGCTTGGATGTTCTTCCTGTACTCACTCTCTTTCTTTATTAAGGACATGCTTCCTGATCATTAACCTCCTGAATGGAGAGAAGCAAACCACTATATCATTAATAGTTGCAGGAATTGGATATGTCTAGTTTAATGAAGGACTAAGGGGGTGACATGATAGCAGTGTTCCAATATCTCAGGGGCTGCCCCCAAGAAGAGGGAGTCAAGCTATTCTCCAAAGCACTAGAAGGCAGGACAAGAAGCAATGGATGGAAACTCATCAAGGAGAGAACCAAACCTGGAACGAAGGAGAAATTTCCTGACAAGTGAGAACCATCAACCCATAGAATGGAAGTTGCCTTCAGAAGTTGTGGGAGCTTCATCACTGGAGGCTTCCAAGGGGAGATTGGACTGCCATTTGTCAGGGGTGGTGTTGGGTCTCCTGCTTGGGTGGGTGGTTGGACTAGATGACCTACAAGGTCCCCTCTAACTCTGCTAATCTAATCCAGGGGTCTTCAAACTTGACAGCTTTAAGACTTGTGGACTTCCAACTCCCAGAATTCCTCCTCCCCCCGTCATGTTAGCTCAGGAATTCTGGGAGTTGAGATCCACGAGTCTTAAACTTCCCAAGTTTGAAGACCCTTGATCTAATCTAAGAGATCCCACCTAGAACTAAGGAGAACTTCCTAACAGTGAGAACAATTCATCGGTGGAACAGGTTACCTCCAGAAGTTGTGGCTGCTCCAATCACTGGAGGTTTTGAAGAAGAGATTGGACAACCGCTTGCTTGAAATGGTATAAAGTCTCCTGCTTAATCAAAGAGCTGGACTAGAAGGCCAACTCAATCGTCCCTTCCAATTCTGTTATTCCGATTCCATCTGAACATTACCTAGGTTCTTTCTTGGCCTGAGCTGACAATAAACCACTTATCTAAGCAACCTACATTCTATCTTGGTCTCATGACTTCATTGCTCTTTCTTGCTGCAGCAGTGAGCTCAGCCACGCTGCACCGTGACTCATAATTCCCTCCTGTCCCAAGGGACATACCTGGGATGAGCATCTTCGCCTAATACATTGCTCTATTACCTAACCTGATGTTCTCTGCATAGGTTGAGTCTGTAAGTCTCCCCCAAATGTCCAGCCAATCAAACCAGTGGAAATACAATCCACACACACACACACCCGTGTGTTGAGGGCACCAGGTTGAGAAAGGCCGTACCCACAATGTGTAAAAATGGTTCCCTGGTTAGAAAAAGGAAATTTTAATCTCAACGGAGGTGAGACCGTTTGGGAGTTTGGAGAAAAAGGGGAGGATGGATGCTTTGTGATATCACCCTTAGCTCACCAAAGCTGAGACACGTTTTCAAGCAAGTTGCAGCAAAAACAGATCAGCAGGAAAAAAAATGATATCAGTGACTCAGCACTATGTAGCGGGGATCAGCAGGGGATTTGTGCAGAATCATCAATTTCCCTCTTTTCCCTCCCCTCCCCCCTATTTCTAGAAGATGGAGCAGCCTGTTCTATTCATACTGCAGAGAAATCCTCTTGTAATTGATCATGGAAGGAAGGGAGGGAGGGAGAAAGGAAGGAAGGAAGGGGAGGGCAAGGGAGGGGTGGGGAGGGAAGAAGGAAGGAAGGGGAAGGAATGGGAGGAGGAAGGAATGGAAGGGAAGGAATAATATTTCCTATATTATTATTATTAACACGCTCTGATGCTAAGGAGTTCTACTCCTCCTCCCCACCTGAAAAGAAATCTTTTCCAAATGCAAAACACAAACAGAGGAATTTCAGTTTTAGTTTCACAGCACCAAGCAGCTTTAGTACAGAACAGTTGAGCTAAGCCACGCCCAGGCTCCTTGCTGTCTCCTTCTTGCTCACACAGCAAATACTCTTTCAGTTTCTAAACAGGCCTCAACTCTCTCACACACTGACAGGATGCTGGCTGGATGAATAATGATGGATGCTGGTAGGCAGGCGCAGAATTCCCCCCCACCCCTTATTTTCCTCCCCAAAAACTAAGCCGGACCACATAGTTTCGTAGTGAAGCATGGGGATCGAGCTAGTTCTCAATAAAGCTTTTAATGGAAGGGGAAAACAACTAGGATTCCAGCATTTAAGAATTTCTTTTTATTTGGGGTGTATTGAAACAAAGCATTTGTTGGGGAGAAGAAACCTCACAGAGAAAACAGCTTGGAATAATATGCTCGAATTCAACACCTCCTCCAAAACTATGTTGCTTCAGCCCTTTAAGAATGGTAGTTTCAAAATTGTCAGCACCAGAACGAAACCTTTCCATTGCCTCACACAATCAGTCAAGAAAACTCAGATCAGGTTGCTTAAATCATCTTTTATTAATATCTTCCTGCATTTAAAAGATCGGAGAGGCTTAAAGCTAGCCGAAAGGGGGAAGTAGCGAGGCTGGAGGGAATAAAAGAGCTTTTAAAACCACACTAGGGAATTCATATTCCACAAAACGAGGGTAGTTCAGATAGTTTTACTCTTAAGCTACTTCCGCCGAGGTAAAGGGTCTATTCTGGACTGAGTCTTGATAGGCAGGTAATACTAATAAGTCCCATTATTTCCGTTAAATAGATTCAGAATAGAGTTGAATGGGACCTAGAAGGTCTTCTAGTCCAGCCCCTTGCTCAAACAGGAGCTCCTATATCATTTCAGACAACTGACTGTCCAGTCTCTTCTTAAAAACTTCCAGTGATGGAGCACCCACAACTTCTAGTAGCAAGTTGTTCCACTGGTTAATTGTCCTTGCTGTTAGGAAGTTTCTCCTAAATTCCAGATTGCTTCTCTCTTTGATTAGTTTCCATCCATTGTTTCTTGTCCTGCCCTCTGGTGCTTTGGAGAATAATTCGACCCCCTTTGTGGCAGCCTCTCAAATACTGGAATATTGTTATCATGTCCCCCCTTAGTCCTTCTTTTCACTAGACTAGCCAACCCCAAATCCTCCAACCGTTCTTCATATGTTTTAGCCTCCAGGCCTTTAATCATCTTGGTTGCTCTTCTTTTTCCAAGCCTCAACATCTTTTTTTTTGTAATGCGGTGACCAAAACTGTGAGCCAAAGACCATGTTTTGCAATGTGGTGACCAAAATCACAAATGAATTGCTCCACAAAGCCTAGATGGTGTCTTTAGAATATATATAATCCATTTCAATTTTCCTTCAAGAAAGTAGAAATGAGTGGGAGGCTGAAAATAAAGTGTTGGACAAGAACAGAAGAACGAGAATCGGTGTTGAGTTGGGTTGTAAGCAAGTATGGATTTCTGGTCTTGCTTAACTAAAAAAAAAAAAAGGGGGGGAAGGATTCCAGTGAATCGAGAGTCTTGAAAATGTGTTTTAGGAACCTTCTCAGTTCAAAGAAAGGGTAATAAATACTAAGGGACAATCAGAGTGATAAGGACTGGCTGGCTGCAAACCGTGTAAATCCTTTCCATCCTCCACTAGTTAAAACTAAAGAAGCTTCTTGGATGAGAAGTGAAATGTCTTCGAGAAAATTCAGTTGCCTTTTTAAAAAACACCTTTGGGACAACCATGATCTGGATGACTGAGAATCTCCATGGGCATTAAGTGAAACAGACGTGTTTGCAATCCCTTGAATAGAGAGCCCATGGAGTAATTAAACAAGCACTTCCAAAGATGAACCTGCTTTGACGTTTGAAGGTCATGCCACCCATAGAAGAGAACATTCATAGCTTAGGGTTGAACTGTGTGGTCCTTGATGCTCTCTGTTGTGGTTAGCTGGCAGAGCAGGTGCAGACGGCTGAGGAGAGCGAGGACTCAGGTGAGGGGCCAGGACCATTAGGGAGTGGACTTCTGCCTTCAGAGATTGTGGGGGGCTGGTAGCAGCGATGAGGAGGTTCCCGAGGAGCCTGTGCCAAGTGCGTGTGCGCGCAGGGCTGTTCGCAGAAAAGAGCAGCTGCAACGGCACGGGCGACTCAGGAGTAAGGCTGCAAGGTAATGGCCCCTCCTTCAAGAAGATAAAAGGCAGCTGTGAAACTAACCTTCTTTGCAGGAAGCAAAGATGTTTTGAAACTCAGCCTCGTGGACATTAGAGTTGGTATTTGAAGACTCTTGTATTGTAAACTATTTCTTATCTGTTGTATTTTGGCAGCCTTGAAAAAAAACTTGGCAAGGCTCTTTCTTGTGGGAGCTAATTAGTTGGAAGCAGCCTTTTATCTGTGAAGAAACAGGAATCATAGATGAAACATTAAAAGGTTGTGCTGCTGCCTTTGTCTTGGCTTTGCTCTCTTGGAATCAGGTTTGGGTCAGAACACTCAGCTTGGTTTCTTTCTTGCAGGCATTTTGTGACCCATCTAGGTAGCGTTATCATCAGTGCTAGATTCTGATGTCCTGGGCTATTCTCCTTCTAAATGTTGCCCGTGAGAGTTTTTCCACTAGCTGCATTGTTCCTCCTCTCAGAACATCAGAAATGGGTTAACGAATTCAAATCATTTCCTGGCAGGCAAACGTGTTGAGATTGGATGTCCCTGCCATTTCAGATCAATCAGGATTTATAAAGGAGATGTTTGTTTAACTTTGAACGGCGCAGTTGCATCACGCATCGTGCCTTTGGGTGGTAACATTATAAAACACAAGGCACGATGTCAAATGTACATCGAAAGCCACACCTGGGGAGCGAAAAAACATGGGTTGGGAAGCTTTGCAATAAAGTCTACAAACAAAAGATTTTAACCCGGCGTGTGAAACGGCCGAACAGATTCAGGGAAGGCGCCCAAATTTTACACAGCGACTTGTGCAAAGGGGAAGCCCGTTCTAAAGTTCCTTTCTCCAGCCCAGAGATCACCAAAACGTCTAAAAATTAGTCCTCTGGCATTCCAAGAATTTGTTCCCTGTGCTGGCTGAGCACTCTGGAAGTCTTCATGTTTTAAATTCTGGAGCATTGCAAGTTGAAGAAGGCTAGTCTAAAGATTTGTTTTGAGCTGCCATCATTTTAGAGGTGGTATTTAGCCGGTTCAGACCGGTTCTCAAGAACTGGTAGCGGAAATTAGGAGTTGTTCGGAGAACCGGCAAATCCCACCTCTGACTGGCCCTTTCTTAGTGTGCACCTAGAAGCCAAGAGGAACATACGTGCCAAAATTCAAGTTCTGGAGATTTGGTGATGATGCATGAGGGGTATTTCGCTTTTATATATATACATATAGATTAAAAGCATCAGGTTAACTGTTGCTTGCTACAGTTCTGTGAGGTGTTGGGCTCTTTCTATGCTCATGAGCTCCCCCAAAAAACTGAGGGTATCAACCCTGACTTTTCCGTGCCACTACGTAGCTATGCAGAAATCGGTTTATTCCACATGTGGTTGAACGTAGAAGAATCTGTCCAGGATGGTATAAGTACTCCTGCTTTGAGTAGCGGTTTGGGCTAGAAGACTTTTCAACGTCCCTTCCAGCCAGAGGTGGTATTCAGCCGGTTCTGATCACTTCTGGAGAACCAGTAGTGGAAATTTTGAGTAGTTTGGAGAACTGGCAAATATTGCCTCTGATTGGCCCCGTCCCCATCTATTCTCTGCCTCCCGAGTCCCAGTTGATCGGCTGGGTCTTCTTTGGTTGTCCTGCACATGAGCTGAAAAGCAGGTCAGTGGGGTGGGGAAGGAATGGGGATTTTGCAGTAATCTTCCCCTGCCACACCCACCAAGTCACACCCACCAAGCCACACCATGCCTACCAAGCCACGCCCACAGAACCGGTAGTAAACATTTTTGAATCCCACCACTGCATCATTTCCTTCAAATAAATATGCAATTTAAAGTGGGGGAAAGAGTTTCTAGCAAACGGAAGAGATTTGGAACAATTGCTTTTGCAGACAAAGAAATAGTCTTGGAGATTCAGAGAGAGGCAACCATATTTGACAGCTAGGGCACCACCATCACAGATTGTCAAAGAATTGAATAACTCTGATGTTGCCTCTGCCATCAAAAAGGACTGTCCACATATTGGAGGTTAAGCCACGGGTTGAAATATATGGATCATTCAACTCTTAGGAAACATCAGGCATCTCGTTTGAAGTCTAAGTAGCTGAGATGCAACCCTACTATCTGCTAAAAAGCCACAATGACATCAAGCGACAGGCGTATCTTCTCTGCACAAATGTTGCAATTATCCAACAAGCACCATGACATCAGAAGTTAGTAAGATGGAAACGCTTGCCTGATGTTACAATGCATGGATATCATTTGCCACTCTAAACAACCTGCTCACAGATGCCTACGAGTAACCTCCTTACACTCAGTTCTAAGTCAATAGATTATGTTGGTTTACAGGTTTTACACCTTGAAAAAGATCCCAATCTTAAATCACTTCTAGATGTATGGGAACTGACATGTCTTAGGGAGCTTGGCATTTCTGTGTAGGAGGTGCTCACTATTTATTTGGGCTGGAGTAAGGATTCTAGTTTTGGGCACAGGGTTGGACTAGATGACCTCCAAGGTCCCTTCCAACCCTGTTATTCTGTTATTATTATCAGTTTAATTAGATATACCTATGTAGACTTGGTCTTTCGTGCCCAATAGTTATAGGATGCCATGATTCTTATGTTGGCTTTCAACGAAGTTTGTGTTCAAAGCTGAATTGGGCAGCAGATGCTTGCTTCAACACCCCAAGCTCGCTTGTCCTACTACACAAATATTAAATTACTAGCTCGATACCCATGTGCTTCGCTATGAAACTATGTGGTCGGGCTTAGTTTTTGGGGAGGAAAATAAGGGGGGAAAATTCTGCCTCTGCCTACCAACATCCATTGGTATTCATTTGGCTAGCATCCTGTCAGTGTGTGAGAGAGCTGAGGGTTGTTTGGAAACTGAAAGAGTATTTGCTGTGTGAGCAAGAAGGAGACAGCAAGGAGCCTGGGCATGGCTTAGCTCAACTGTTCTGTACTAAAGCTTCTTGGTGCTGTGAAACTGAAACTCCTCTCCTCTGTTTGTGTTTTGCATTTGGAAGAGATTTCAGGTGGGGAGGGGGAGTAGAACTCTTTAGTATAAGAGCGTGTTAATTACTATATAAGAAATACTAATGCTCTGATGGTCATTTCGAAAAACCCTTTCTTAGTGAGCCCCTAGAAGCCAAGAGGAACCTACGTGCCAAATTTCAAGTTTGTAGGCTTTACGGTTCTGGGGATTTTGTGATGATGCATGAGTGGCATTTCGCTTTTATATATAGAGGTAAATATCCTTTCCCAGGAAAGGCACGGGAACCATTGCTTTGGCGTTGTGTGACAATTTTTGCTTGTTGAACAGAGTGCCAGATTTGTGACATTACCTGTACTTATAGCACAAAGGTATGAAGAGCAAAGGGAACAGTTTTCCTGTTCTCGATTCTCAGAAGACAATCCAGCTGGCTGTTTTGATGGGTTTTCGCCAGGATGATATTTAAATCCCGCTCTGTGCAATTTTCTCTTAAACAAACATCACCTCTGGACTGGAATATCATAGATAAGAGCCTGGGAAAATTAGTCCGGGCTCACTAGCTAAACACAATCCTGACTGCTTGAAAGAGACTTTGACCTGTAAGAGAACACAACGGTTGTCTCTCACATACATTTCAATTTCTCATCATCTAGAGTCCTGATATACCCATATATTCTTGCAAGGTGCAAGATACCCTGATCGAGTGTATACAACTTGCTTCGAAGTATTTCTGGAGGTTGAATGAGAATTCTGTTTCTCTGGTTAGCTCAGCAAATGTGGAAGATGTTAAGTTGGGAAGATCTTCCTAATTAGACAACTAATTAGAGAAATGGTATCTCAAAATTCCATGGACAGCTTCTAATTATAACCAGAAGCCTTGGGAGATATCTCCCTGCTAAGTGGCGTCAATTGCTTCTGCTACAAGAGATACAGGCACCATGGAAAAAATAAGCCAGGAAAAGTAGCCAAGATGTTGGCATCCTACCACATTTAGAGAAGCTGGTCAACCAATTTGACACAACTCTTCTCTTTCTAGGTTGATTAGCAATAGCTTTCAACGGTGGCTCAATTCTAACAACCTTTAGCTGCTGGGTAACATAGAGATCAGGAGTAGCAATAGGATCTTACCTGTTCCACTACTGGTTTGGCGATCCCTAAGCCTAACCCTAAAATGCACACACTTAATGCGCATGCGCCAGAGGTGGTATTCAGCAGGTTCTGACCAGTTCTGGAAAACCGGTAGCGGAAATTTTGAGTAGTTTGGAGAACTGGCCAATGCCGCCTCTGACTGGCCCCGCCAACCCCATCTATTCTCTGCCTCCCATTGAGTCCCAACTGATCAGTTGGGTCTTCTTTGGTTGCCCTGCACAGGAAAACAGACCTGGAAAGCAGGTTGTTGGGGTGGGGCAGGAATGGGATTTTGCAGTAACCTTCCCCTGCCACACCCACCACTTTTCTCTTCTTTCTCAGCTGATCGTTGGAGGCTTTTTTTTTACTACCAGTTCAGCCAACCCGGTCCAAACCAGTAGCATACCACCACTGAACAGGAGGCTAAGTCAGGTGGTTGGTTCTTCTACAAGGTCCATGTTGTTTAGATTAGAGTGATGGATCAAAGAGAGCCGGGCCTTTGAAGGTCTTTCCCAGTCCTGCTTGGAGATGCTGGGATCTGAAACTTCCTTACAGGGACTCGATTGTCCAAGCATCCAGACCAGAAATGGTGAACTTTTATTGGCTCAAGAGCAACAACTGCTTTTGCACCAGATGTCAAGCACCACAGTTCAACAGCTGGAATCTTTTGGAATGCAAGCTTGTTGACTGAAATGAAGGCCTTAAACTTCCATCTGGCTTAAGTCACTCATTTCTGTATCTCAGCAAGATGTTTGGTTCTCCATGGAAGCCGACAATGGGGGAAACCCCAGTTCTGTGGTGTAAAATGAGCTTGTACAATTTGCATGGACGTAAAAGTGCTGATTCTACAGAGAGTTCCCTTTCTTGTTCTTCCAAGCCCACCCCTATTTCTTTGCCAGAGACTGTCAGCATTTTGTAACGTGTGTGGTGTATAGTTACACACAAGCCTGTTTACAATCCATGAATTTCACAATGGCATCGTAATATCCCTTTTCCAGCAGCTAGGGACAAACATTCCCAACCTCCCCTTCTCTCTTCTCCACATTTTCCATGTCTGAAAAACTAGCCCACGATTGTGTACTGTCCATATTCTCATCCAACTCAATCCATTTTCTCAACACACCCTACGGAACCACCTTTAAAGAAAACCTACTCACTTCCTATCTTCTTGAGATGTTTGTTCCCCAAAGAGAGACTAGAAGGTTTTCGAATAATTGATTCTCTGATAGTGGCAGATCTGTTTCCCTAAATATTGCAAAACTTTGCCTTAAAGTGTGTAATGCCAGCATGTTTTATCTTGTTGCTGTATTGTCCATTTTATGTGCTTTGTTTTTTAAAAAAATCTTGGTTGATCCATGACCATAATAAGCAATCTCTTTCTTTAAGCAGATCTATCAAAATGGACACCACTGTGTCTCAGATCTTTTCTTTGGAATTATTATTATTGCATCCAGATTTTCACGAGATTGGTTTAATCCTTTTATTACATGCATACCCTGTTCTGTGGGGTCCTTAGTGCTCTCTGATTTTGGTTACTTCCTTGCAGACATTCCATTAGCCAAGTAGGTGACATCAGTAGCACTGATGATCTTACCTAGTTGGGTAATGAAATGTCTGCAAGAAATCCAGCAAGCTCAGACAGCACCAAGTTCAACTCTGAGCTACAAACCTTGTCTTCTCTTGATACCCCGATTTGACCAGCACTGTCTCTTCTTCTTCTTTTATTTTTATTTTTCTTGGATTAGTTTTCTTCTTTTCTTTTTTCACCTCTTCTTTTTCCTTGGAAGCTTGTCATGGACTTTAGCTACAAAATCCTCGAGTTTCTGTTTTTTTTATGGACACATTCCTTCGCCTTTGCAAATGGTGTAGGGAAGCATGCCAGAAACGAGTGCAATAAAGCAAATTTCCAAGTATATTTTTCTTCTTGGGATTTCACGTTGCTTATTTGGAAGCAAACCGATAAGGGTGGACTGGGGGCCTGGACCAGCCTCTCTACAAGCAGCAACCTTCCATGTTTTCATCTTGAGAAATATGGAACTCCTCGGCTCAGGGACATTGGGGTAGGGAGGAGGGCTCTGTAGAGATGCTACAGATAACCGTCTGCCTTGCCATTTGCACAGATTTTTTCTTTTCTTTAAAAGAATCTACAAGAAAACAGGCTGGTTCGAACAGCACGAATGTTTGCCCAGGCTGTAAAAATACCTTCCACATCATCCTTCTCCAAGATGGTACAGTGACAAATATGCAACGAAAAACATACTCTGAATCTGCCGTGACTTGGCTCTTGACTAAGAAAAGCTGGCAGCTGCCTTCTCTCTTCTGAGATCTAAGGAAAATACATTTTTTATCTTTAGGAAGGGGGTGGAATGGATTTTTCTCACTAATTCTTCCTTTCTCCCACAAAACACTACAAGTAGATCCAGAACCTGAGTTTCTCAGGGTGGACAGAAGTGGAATACTTCAAACATGACCAGTTTTCTGTTAATGTATTGATGTGTTTGGGGTCTCGCTGCTAGGGTAAATGTTTCTCAGGTGGATGACGGTTAGCAACCAGGATAGGTTTGATCCTAAACTACAGAAGCCTCCAGCTTTCTGTTCCCTTGCCAGTGAATGGGACCAGATAACCTTCCTTAAACATATAGGCATGGATAAATAGAAAGGTGAGTTCAGTTGTTTTTTTTCCCTAGCGGAAAAGGGCAAGTAAATTTATTACAATGCTACCAGTACTCAGGAAATTGGACACTCACAAAAAGTCACCCCAAACTGCAAAAAGGGTGGCATATAAATTTAATAGATAGATAGATAGATAGACAGATAGACATACAGACAGACAGACAGACAGACGGACAGACAGACAGACAGATGAGAGGGGGAGGAGGGAGGGAAAGGGAGAGAGAGGGAGGCATAAATAAAGAGACAGACAGACGAAGAGAGTGGATGGGTGGATGTATGGATGGATAGATAGATAGATGAGAGAGGGGGGAAGCGAAAGAGGGAGGGAGAGAGAGGCAGACATAGATAAAGAGAGAGACAGAGACGGAGAGAGAGAGATAGAGACAGAGAGATAGATGGAGACAGTTAATGGATGGATGGATGGATGGATGGATGGATGGAAGGATGGAAGGATGGATGGACGGACAGATGGACGGGCAGACAGATAGATGCCCCTTTACTGTGACAAATTTTGCAGCAAAGGTAACCTAATTTTTTATTTCCATACTGTAATCCAATTACACTATTTTTCCCCCTTTTTCTACATTTTCATACATAAAAACAAGGGTATCAAACATTAATTTACAGGTTGAAAGCAGAAGTAGAATCCCCAAATATAATTAAGAAAATCCATCTAATAACAAACTTGGCTATATATGTATCTGCAGAATATCTAAGTAACCCTGTCCACAATGTCTATGTGCTTGCTAAGAATGAACACTGATGTGATGTCGCATAATAACCCAACTAGTTTGGTTTAATGGCTGAGCCACTAGGCTAGAAACCAGGAGACGGTGAATTCTAGTCCCACCTTAGGCATGAAAGCTAGTTGGGTGACTTTGGGCCAACCACCAGGAGACGGTGAATTCTAGTCCCACCAGGCAGAGTGGTGATTTGGGCAACCACCAGGAGAGGTGAATTCTAGTCCCACCTTAGGCATGAAAGCTAGTTGGGTGACTTTGGGCCAACCACCAGGAGACGGTGAATTCTAGTCCCACCTTAGGCATGAAAGCTAGTTGGGTGACTTTGGGCCAACCACCAGGAGATGGTGAATTCTAGTCCCACCTTAGGCATGAAAGCTAGTTGGGTGACTTTGGGCCAACCACCAGGAGACGGTGAAATCTAGTCCCACCTTAGACATGAAAGCCAGCTGGTGACGGGTGTTGGGCCAACCAGGGGGGGGGCCAGGAGACAGGATCTGTCCCACCAGGAGGGGGGGGGGGGGGGGGGGGGGGGGAAAGGGGGGGGTTTTTTTGGGCCAACCACCAGAGATGGATTAGTTCCACTTAACATGAGAGGCGGGGGGGAGAGAATTCAGATCAGTCCCCGCCTTAGACATGAAAGCCAAATGAATCACTTTTGGCCAGTCTCTCTCAGTCCACAACGTCAGACTTGGTCAACATGCTGGTCGGTCAATTCCTGTTGCAACCGATGGATCAACAACACTCGGTTCCTCGGAGAAAAGTGGAGATCTTGTTTCCTGGAATTGGATACTGGAGTTAATGGCTTATTTCTTCAGCTCGCGAGGCACTCTTTGCCATCCTGACCTAACGTATTGGACCAGAAGTGCCTTCTCTTCTGCAGCACAATAAAATTAAGTTCCCCCAACCTGAAGCTGATGCTGGCTTCCGAAATATTTTCGTGCCTGAATGAGTAGGTGGGAACACTTTGGCAACATATGTCATCTTTCGCTTTGCAGATTCTTTTGAAGATGGAGTGTGTTTCCACCGGCTTATTGGTCGATTTCCAGCTGAAGGGAGGAAGAGGCCGCTCCCTGTGATCCTTCCCGATTCCTCTTTTCTACATAATTACAGACAAACAAGTGGAAGTTCATGCAGATCAAAAGAGGAGAGGGAAAAGGCAAAGCAAGAATCCTCACCGACTAGTGAAGGAAGGGAAGCAAGCTTTTTTGTGCATTCCTGTTTGATTTTTGCAGATCAAACGGTGTTGCCTTCCCTTCTCCCTAAACAGGCTGGCCAGTTGCAACTCCTTAAACATCAAGCAGAAACATCTGGAGAAGACCGGGGGCATCAGTTTTGTCATATGAACAGAATAGCAGAGTAGGCAGGGAACCTTGGAGGTCTTCTAGTCCAACCCCCTAATTGTAAACTGATAATAGTAACAGAATAACAAGAGTTGAAAGCAGTGGTGGGATTCAATTTTTTTTACTACTGGTTCTGTGGGCGTGGGCTTGGTGGGCGTGGCAGGAGAAGGTTACTGCAAAATCTCCATTCCCTCCACATCCCACTAACCTGCTTTCCAGCTCTGTTTTCCTGTGCAGGGCAACCAAAGACCCAGCCGATCAGCTGGGACTCAGGAGGCAGAGAAGAGATGGGGGTGTGGCTTGGTGGGTGTGGCTTGGTGGGCATGGCTTGGTGGGCGTGGCAGGGGAAGTATACTGCAAAATCTCCATTACCTCCCCACCCCGCTAACCTGCTTTCCAGCTCCATTCTCCTGTGCAGGGCAACCAAAGAAGACCCAGCCGATCAGGTGGGACTCAATGGGAGACAGAGAAGAGATGGGGTTGGTGGGGCCAGTCAGAGGTGGGATTTGTCAGTTCTCCAAACTACCCAAAATTTCTGCTACTGGTTCTCCAGAACTGGTTCGAACTGGCTGAATACCACCTCTGGTTGGAAGGGACGTTGAAGGTCTTCTAGCCCAACCCCCCTGCTCAAAGTAGGAGTCTTTATACCATCCTGGACAAATTCTTCTCCAATCAACCACATGTGGAATAAACTGATTTCTGCATAGCTACATAGTGTCATGGAAGAAGTCAGGGTTATTTGATAGCCCCAGTTTTCTGGGGGAGGTCATGAGCATAGATAGAGCAAGCAACAATTAACCTGATGTTTTTTAGTGTGTGTGTGTGTGTGTGTGTGAAATATCGCTCCCGCATCATCACAAAATCTCCAGAACCGTAAAGCCTACAAACTTGAAATTTGGCACCTATGTTCCTCTTGGCTTCTAGGGCCTCACTAAGAAAGGATTGTTCAAAAGGACCATCAGAGCATTAATATTCCCTATATTATTATTATTAACATGCTCTGATGCTAAGGAGTTCTACTCCCCCTCCCCACCTGAAAAGAAACCTGTTCCAAATGCAAAACACAAGCAGAGGAGAGGAGTTTCAGTTGTAGTTTCACAGCACCAAGCAGCTTTAGGACAGAACAGTTGAGCTAAGCCACGCCCAAGCTCCTTGCTGTCTCCTTACTCACGCAGCAAATACTGTTTCACTTTCCAAACAGCCCTCAACTCTCTCACACACTGACAGGACGCTAGCCAGATGAATACCAATGGATGCTGGTAGGCAGAAGCAGAATTCCCTCCCCCCTTATTTTCCTCCCCAAAAGCTAAGCCCAAAGTAGGATTCTTCCTGTGCTTTGTCA
The DNA here is from genome assembly GCF_049901735.1 of Notechis scutatus. Lineage (NCBI taxonomy): Eukaryota > Metazoa > Chordata > Lepidosauria > Squamata > Elapidae > Notechis > Notechis scutatus. Next base: position 19,382,179 of record NC_142018.1, read on the forward strand.
GTGAGGGAGGAAGCCTCTATTTTCCCCCTCCCTCACCCTCTGTTGTGTAACAAAGTTAGCCTGGCACGTGTGTCTATATGTGTGTGTGTGTGTTTCTCCTTTTCCGCCATCGTATGGATTATTTTTAGGGCTTTTACTTCAATTTGACACATCGGAATTAGAACTTAAAAAGGCAAAAAGGGAAAAAGGGGGAAGGAGAGAGAGGGAGAGATCGCTGCGTCAATGTGTAGGCTGCATGGAGAACAAGACAATTTGCTTCACTGCAGGCTGAAAATGGAAACTATCATTACAAACAATGTTCTAATTTCCAAGATCCTCTAATGACTTGCACCAAGCGAAAAGAACAGAGGCTGGGAGGAATCTTTCCCATTTATACAGCGTAGTAGAAACACACCTGGGAGCAGACCAACAGCTGGAGAGGATCCAATGACAGTTCTATTAGAGCTGGCAAGCGATTTCCTTGCGATTAAGAGTGAAGAACACCAGAGACAGGGCACACCTAAGTGCTTTGTATACGGTTATAAGAGAGTGAAGAGGAGCCCCGATTGTCCATTGGACAATTGGCCAAAGAATTGCTTTCCCAAATGAGAAGGAATCCAGAGGAGGGGTACAAGGGAACCTGGGCATATTTATTTATTTATTGTTTTTTTTTTTTAAAAAAAAATCCTGCCTTTATTATTTTTATAAATAACTCAAGGTGGAGAACATACCTAATATTTCTTCCTCTTCCTGTTTTCCCCACAGCAGCAACAACAACCCTGTGAGGTGTGTTGGGCCGAGGGTGAGTGATTGGATCAAAGCCACCCAGTTGGCTCCCATGCCTAAGGTGGGACTAGAACTCACTGTCTCCCGGTGATTGGATCAAAGCCACCCAGTTGGCTCCCATGCCTAAGGTGGGACTAGAACTCACTGTCTCCCGATGATTGGATCAAAGCCACCCAGTTGGCTCCCATGCCTAAGGTGGGACTAGAACTCACTGTCTCCTGGTGATTGGATCAAAGCCACCCAGTTGGCTTCCATGCCTAAGGTGGGACTAGAACTCACTGTCTCCCGGTGATTGGATCAAAGTCACCCAGTTGGCTTCCATGCCTAAGGTGGGACTAGAACTCACTGTCTCCCGATGATTGGATCAAAGCCACCCAGTTGGCTCCCATGCCTAAGGTGGGACTAGAACTCACTGTCTCCCGGTGATTGGATCAAAGCCACCCAGTTGGCTCCCATGCCTAAGGTGGGACTAGAACTCACTGTCTCCTGATGATTGGATCAAAGCCACCCAGTTGGCTCCCATGCCTAAGGTGGGACTAGAACTCACTGTCTCCCGGTGATTGGATCAAAGTCACCCAGTTGGCTCCCATGCCTATGGTGGGACTAGAACTCACTGTCTCCTGGTGATTGGATCAAAGCCACCCAGTTGGCTCCCATGCCTAAGGTGGGACTAGAACTCACTGTCTCCCGGTGATTGGATCAAAGCCACCCAGTTGGCTCCCATGCCTAAGGTGGGACTAGAACTCACTGTCTCCTGGTGATTGGATCAAAGCCACCCAGTTGGCTCCCATGCCTAAGGTGGGACTAGAACTCACTGTCTCCTGGTGATTGGATCAAAGCCACCCAGTTGGCTCCCATGCCTAAGGTGGGACTAGAACTCACTGTCTCCCGGTGATTGGATCAAAGCCACCCAGTTGGCTCCCATGCCTAAGGTGGGACTAGAACTCACTGTCTCCCGGTGATTGGATCAAAGCCACCCAGTTGGCTCCCATGCCTAAGGTGGGACTAGAACTCACTGTCTCCCGGTGATTGGATCAAAGCCACCCAGTTGGCTCCCATGCCTAAGGTGGGACTAGAACTCACTGTCTCCCGGTGATTGGATCAAAGCCACCCAGTTGGCTCCCATGCCTAAGGTGGGACTAGAACTCACTGTCTCCTGGTGATTGGATCAAAGCCACCCAGTTGGCTCCCATGCCTAAGGTGGGACTAGAACTCACTGTCTCCCGGTGATTGGATCAAAGCCACCCAGTTGGCTCCCATGCCTATGGTGGGACTAGAACTCACTGTCTCCCGGTGATTGGATCAAAATCACCCAGTTGGCTCCCATGCCTAAGGTGGGACTAGAACTCACTGTCTCCCGGTGATTGGATCAAAGCCACCCAGTTGGCTCCCATGCCTAAGGTGGGACTAGAACTCACTGTCTCCTGGTGATTGGATCAAAGCCACCCAGTTGGCTCCCATGCCCATGGTGGGACTAGAACTCACTGTCTCCCGGTGATTGGATCAAAGCCATCCAGTTGGCTCCCATGCCTAAGGTGGGACTAGAACTCACTGTCTCCCAGTGATTGGCCCAAAGTCATCCACCCAGTTGGCTTCCATGCCTAAGGTGGGACTAGAACTCACTGTCTCCCGGTGATTGGCCCAAAGTCATCCACCCAGTTGGCTTCCATGCCTAAGGTGGGACTAGAACTCACTGTCTCCCAGTGATTGGCCCAAAGTCATCCAGCCAGTTTTCATGCCTAGGGTGGAACTAGAACTCCTAGTCTTCTGGTTTCTAACCTGCTGCTTTAACCACTAGACCAAATTGCACATCCATGTCTCAAAAGGGGACTCTTTATAACACAGGGTAGCTAGCCTTTGAGAAGTATGAATGCCAATGGAAGTTGAGTGTTATTCTAACACTTTGACCCGACATCCCACTTTGACATCCCACTTCGAACAGGGAGAGGTGTAAACATACCCATTATCAGCATCCCTGAGACTGCTGCAGTTAGTGGAGACATAGAGTTTGTGAATCAAAGGCCACTGACGGATGGAACAAAGGTTACACCTCCAGGAGGAAATATATCATGAGGGAGTAATTGCAACATTCAAAGAGGGAAGAGGGTTTAGCAGTTAAAGACTATTGTGGTTAGATACATTGACTTTTACATTAAACAGGCAAGCAAAGGCTGACAATTATCAATTATCAATGAGTTACCTTGAATAACAGAATAACAGAGTTGGAAGGGACCTTGGAGGTCTTCTAGTCCAACCCACTGCTTAGGCAGGAAACCCTACACCACTTCAGACAAATGGTTGTCCAATCTCTTCTTAAAAACTTCCAGTATTGGAGCTTTCACAACTTCTGGAGGCAAGTTGTGGAGGCAAGTTGTGGAGGCAAGTTGTGAATGACTAAAATTCACAGCCGTTGAAATAAAGAAAAGGGGTTTTGGGACTAATGTGTGTTTGTTAGTGTCTCCATAAGCCTTGGTCAAAACAAAATCTAATAAAATGGAACTTTGAGAAAACACTTGTCTTGGAGTTTATTGGGTTGGAGTTTGTTAGTTGGAATGCTGACATTAACCCGTATTGTAAACATCTTGAAATGTTGGACAAAACAGAAAAGTTGTGTTATTTGGTTTGGGTTGACATTAGGTTTCAAAACAGTAGGAAATTTGCTGAACCAGAAAGTTTTTGTTCTCATCTTCCTTTCTGTTAATGGTCTTGGTTTTATTTAACCTCTCCAGCCTGGTTTTCCCACACCTTTTTGGGGGGGCTTTCCAGAGGGGACCCAAATCTCTTCTGGTTTAGGAATATTATTTTGGAGACTTGATAAACTCAAGTCTGGAACCCACATCACGTAGCTGATATTAACACAGTTGAGAAAGTCCAGAAATATTTCACAAGAAGAGTTCTCAGCTCCTCTACTCGTTGCAGAATACTTTATGCCACCAGACTTGAAATTCTAGACCTAGAAAACCTTGAATTACACCGCCTTCGGTCCGATCTAAGAATAGTATATAAGATCATACACTGCAATGTCGTACCTGTCAGTGAATACTTCAGCTTCAACCATAACAACACAAGAGCACACAATAGATACAAACTCAAGGTTAACCGCACCAGACTTGACTGCAGAAAATACGACTTCAGCAACAGAGTGGTCAATGTCTGGAATACTCTACCTGACTCTGTAGTTTCTTCCCCAAACCCCCAAAACTTTAACCTTAAACTGTCTACTATTTACCTTACCCCTTTCCTAAGAGGGGGCTTGCATAAGCGCACCAACATGCCTACCGTCCCTGTCCTATTGTTTCTTTTATTTTTTTATTTTTCTTATATGTATCCATTTCATGTATTCATAACTATGTTTATACTTATACTTGTTATCTTGTAAGCGATTGACAAATCAAATAAATAAATAAACAAACAAATAAACAAACAAACACACAACTCTCAAGGCGTTTTAAAAAACCCAAATCTCATGTCAAAAGAAATATGGAGGCTAAAAATCAATGCGCAACCCTTTTTGAAAGCACACCGACTTCGCCAGCCCTTTCCTCCATTTAACGCACCTAATGGTGCTAATAAATTCCCAGATAGCAGTATTAATAACTGATGATTCACGACTTTGGGGGGGGGCAGGGAAATACCAGTTTCTTTTTGTTTTCTATGACTAACGGAGGTGACAGTTACATGACAAAAATAAACCGAGTGGGTTGGAGGCCTTGTGCATGTGTGAGATGATTAAGAAACGCCCCGTGGTACGCGATGCAGGGACAAATTTTTAGTTCTTTGAATGTGTCCGTGGTATCTTCCCTAGCAAAGAATCCCTGGAAATGTTTTGTTAAAAAAATGTAAAGATGATGAAAGAAGAGACTTTCAGGACCCAGGAGTTGTTTTATGTAATAGCCTTGAGGTTACAAAGTCCCTGGCTCAATTTCTGAAACTGACCCATCCCATCCGACTCGAGTCTTTCTTGTCAAGCGTCAAAACCACGTCCCTAATTCTCGTCGCAGCCTCACTTCTTTCTGTTATCTGACCCTGTTTTTCCTTTTTTACAATTAATGGCAGGAAGATCTATGTCGAAAAGCCTGCTATGTGTCAATCTATTTGCCTTTCTGTCATCTGTCTTCTATCTATGTATCATCTCTCTCCCTCCCTCCATTAATTAACTCTTTCTGTCCATCTGTCTGTTTCTCTCTCTATATGTTTATCTATCTGTCTATCTATCTATCTATCTATCTATCTATCTATCTATCTATCTATCTATCTATCTATCTATCTATCATTCTATCTATCTATCTATCTATCTATCTATCTATCTATCTATCTATCTATCTATCTATCTATCTATCTATCTATCTATCTATCTATCTATCTATCTATCTATCTATCAATCCATCCGTTCGTCTCTCTCTCTCTCTCTTTTTTTTTTTTCTCTCTCTCTCCATCTTCCCACACACTCATCCACCCATCTGTCTGTCTGTCCTCTGTCCATCTTTTATCTTTCACAGGAGAGAAAAATGGCAGCTACCGAGTGAGGCTGAAGGTTATTTAATCCAAGAGTGGGTGGGGAGGTAGTAAAAGCCCCAGCGTTTGGCCCCAGATGATGGACTCTCCCTCCTGCGCCCCCATTTAACAGCCTTCTCGTAAAAGCTGGAACAAGACACGTCACGGGTACAACCGTGCGCAGCGAGAAATCAATAGTCATCTAACAATGTCTTTCCCTTTTTAAAGAAATCTATCGGCAAGATGAAAACCAAAGGCAGTTACGGCTTGCTTCCTCTGCTAAAAAGCTAGAAATTTACACGCGCTGCCAGTTCAGATAGGGACCAACCCCGTTTAATATATTCTGGGTTATATTTTTCCTAGCTAAATCAATAACGGGCAGCTATTCCCCAAGGTGAAATTGTACATTAAGGAGGGAAGACACAAGACTAGACAACCTTCTAGTTCTTTGTGAAAGGAGGGAGAGGAGCAGGGTGGAGAAAAGCTTCTTTTAATTCCACTCCTGATCCATGTTGCTGGGTTATGATACCCCTAGTAAGACACTGCCGGCCCAACGGCACCCTTTTCCGCCTGATCGTACAATCTTTACTCTGGCCTTATTGATTCCTTAAAAGGTAAAGGTTCCCCTCGCACATCCGTGCTAGTCATTTCCGGCTCTAGGGGGCGGTGCTCATCTCCGTTGCAAAGCCGAAGAGCCAGCACTGTCCGAAGACGTCTCCGTGGTCGTGTGGCCAGCAAGACGAAACGCCAAAGGTGCACGGAACGCTGTTCCCTTCCCACCAAAGGGGTCCCTATTTTTCTACTTGCATTTTTACATGCTTTCGAACTGCTAGGTTGGCAGAAGCTGGGACAAGTAACGGGAGCTCACTCCATTACGCGGCGCTGGGGATTCGAATTGCCGAACCGCCGACCTTTCTGATCAACAACTTCAGTGTCTTAACCACTGAGCCGCTGCGTCCCTCTTTGATTCCTTGCTCTGGCCTTATTGACTTCAGGGGCTTCCGGAGAACACAACAGACGGCTTAGATTACGCTTCACCCTCTTGGCACCACGAGGTGCCAACGGGAGGGAGAGAATATAGCACACACAGAAAGTCACTGGTTGCAAAGTAATGCAGCATCACCTCCGGATGCGACAGAAAGACGAAACACCTGTATTAGCTTGGGCAGAAAACAACCTCAGACGTAGCCACGCTTGATTTATGGCTCGGCTCGTCGAGAGGAGGGCTTGATGGATTCCCAAAGCTCTCTGATACTCAGCCATCATGGCCCACCATCGCTGCTATGCGAAACTAGGCTAATGGATGATAAATCGCGAGGACCAAGAGACTTGGATGGTTTTCCCTAACGTGGGCCGTTCTGTCAGCTTCGTTCAAGTGTGCTTGTGTTCGGCCAACCCTCCTTCCCTCCCCTCTCTTAGAAGGACTTGCAGTCAGGCAGATTGTAACTAAGGATGGTTGGCGCTAGGGACACGACAGGCAAGGGGTTGGAAGTGCAAAGTTTCTGGGGCTCCATGGAGAGAACTGAGCTTGGCGGTTTTCATGCATAGCTTTCATGACTCAAGTAATAACATTGGTGTTAGAAGGGAGGGGGAATGTAGAGAGGAGGAGGAGGAGGAGCAGGAGGAGGAGGAGAAGTTATAGTAGTGAAGGAGAAGCAGAGATGGTATTCAGTGGGTTCTGACCAGTTTTGGAGAACTGGTAGTGGAAATTTTGAGTAGTTCGGAGAACTGGCAAATACCACCTCTGACTGGAGATTTTACAGTATCCTTCCCCTGCCACGCCCACCAAGCCACGCCCACAGAACTGGTAGTAAAACAAATGGAATCACACCACTCAGGAGAAGGAATTGTGGAGGTCCTTATTACTCTCTGAGCTTGGTGGTTTTCTTCAGATGTTTCATTACCCACCTAGGTAGTATCATCATTTCTAGAAGGGAGAGGGATTTGCTCTTTGTTTACATACAAGTGTCTTGCCCTATCAATGTTGGTTGGCTGTGTTCTTGCTCGTTCCTTGAGCAGGTTGTAGTTCTTTGAGTAGGCTGTAGCTTTTTGATGAGACCTAATCAAGGAGCCACCAAAATGACCCCTTCTTTTGTCTCTCTCTCTCTTGTTCAAGTCATGAATAAAATTTTAACCGGGGATCAACAGGGAAGTCCCTAAAAATAACCATCCCTATGATGAAGCTCCAAGTAGTTGACAATTGGACAAAGAGAGAGAGAGAGAGAGAGAGAGAGAGAGAAAGAAAGAAAACCTCCTTTGAGAAAGAAAAAAGGCATTCTTCTTGAAGCATGAGGGTGGAGTTCATTTAGATAAGTCCACACCTCTGCAAATCGTAAGCAGACTTACCCCCAGATCATCTCCTCCTCCTCCTCCTCTTCCTCCTCCTCCTCCTCCTCCTCCTCCTCCTCCTCCTCCTCCTCCTCCTCCTCCTCCTCCCCACTCCTCCTTCCCCTCCTTCCACTCCTGGAGGTGTGCAATTTTCATTACCTATCAGTTCCTCGTAATATTCTGGATTGTCAGGTTTGATTTCTATTTCCTTTCAGATTCCAAAACTTTGACAAGCCAATTGGAGTCCACACAGGCAGACAACAGTTTCTTTTTTTTTGGTTCTTGCCAAAACATATTTTTGGAATTTCTTTTCTGGCCTTGCATCCCGGTGCATGTTGAGGAAAAAGATTCTTGAATGTGTTATACAATGCACCAAGCAATTCATTTAAGCTCGACTCTTCTTTTGTTCAACTGTTTTAAAAAAAAACGGAGCCCCAATACACAGCGTATCCTTAAATCCAACCTGCAGATGTATCCAAACAGCTGAACTTCCCTCAGTTCACTTAAAAGAACAACCGATCACACTTACGGAATTACTTGAAGAACAAAGTTTCTTCAGCTAAGTAAACCTCTTAATAAACAGTTCTGCCACTAGTGTCATGCTTTAAAAGAAATGTTTAATCTATCCTTCTTGAGTTCTGAAAGTACCACGTAGCAATTTTGTTGTTAGAACTCACTTGACAGAAATGCACTGAAAAGACTCCAGTCTCCAAGTCCCAGTTCTATCCATTTCTAACTTCCTACTCCTTGAGACGTTAAAAACTGTCTTTGATCAATGAGAAGAATTATCTTGTCTCAGCACTGATGGGTAGTGAGGGAAAGGAGTTCCTCTTCTCCTGCAGAAGATCTAAGGATTGATCTTGAAGGCCATGCTCTGGCTGTACACATGAGCACATCCAGATGTTGTACAACAGTGGATGCAACAGGTGACGAAAACCCAGTTTAAACATCCATCATCAAACTTTCGTACAAAGCTATGGCAAAATGGAAACATTTCCCTCCTCCGTGAAACCACACACATCCTGGATGCAGGTCAGGGAAGACAGTATGTCTTCTTCAGAACTGGGTTGTAAGTGGCCTTTGGGAAGTCCACTGTAACTTTGAACTCTTGATAAGTGACTGGTTGTAAGTTGAAAACTGTGTGTATCTGTAGGCCAGGGTTATTGGCGCTAAGAAAAATGAAACATAAATAAGTTGAATAAATTATATTGAAATAGTCTTGGTTCTCACATAACAGTGTAAGTTTTTTTATTTAAAAACAAACAAACCAAACAACAGGGAAATCAGGACATTCAAGCAGTTCAAATGAGTATAACAATTTATTGCAAGCTTAAGCTCTCTACAAGAATCTGGCCAACTAACAGTCAAGGGAAATGAGTGGAGGATAAGAAAGAAATTCAAGGTTGGCTGGAGATAGATCTCTTATGGGTGCAAACTTCCAAAACTTCAAAAGGATTTATTGGGAGTTAACATGTCTGGCACTGCCTGGGTGTAGCCAACTCTGAGACATATAATTCATTGTCACCCTTGACCTTAGTTTGCCCCCACCCCCTGGATGTATCGTGATTCATATTCTCCAATGGGACACATCCATAGCCAAGAGTCTTCAATCATGTTCTCCAGTTAGAATTTTGCACGGCAGAAACTTCAATCACCTAGTTACTATCTTTAAAAAACTACTTATGGAATGCACTTTCGATTTCCAAGCTGCTGCTTTTCCCCCCTCCCTTTCTGTTGGCAACTCTCAAAAGACCGTAGAAATATTTTATGAGTTGACAATATTCTTTATACAAAACCTCTGATACACCTTGGCAGCCATCACACTCTTCCTGCATTAGCCAGGTATTTTGGGGGGATCAGGTGTAAGGTTTTAGAGGTCCTACTTTTACACAGACAGCCTATATGAGCTTTGTACAACCTCATTCAATTCAGATCCAGTTGTACACTTCAGGTTGTGTGGTGCTGTGAGAACATAAATACTGAACCATGTCTTGGGCAGTTTACAAGGGAGAAGAAAAGAAAAAAAATGCTGTACTTAAGGTTAAACCTTGATTAAAATCATAGTCAAGATGTCAAGATGACAGGAAAATAAATCTCCCCCCCAAAAAAACAAAAATTAAAGTTTTTAAAAACGAATAAGACCGGGGGAAAAAATAGGTAGCCATTTTAACCAAGGAGAAGTCCAAACACCCAAAGTGTCTTTTTAGATTATTTTCTATAAGAGAGAATAATAAAATCTGAATAATGGAAGCATATTGTGCTGACAGATTCTGTTGATGAAACCCAACAAGATTTAATCTGGTTGGCTATATTAAGATGCTATGCATGGCTTAGTCAAACTTGGTAAAAACATGCTTTTTCATGCACATTCCTTGAGACAAATTCTAAATACATTCATGTACACCACAGACCATAAATCACAAAATGTGTGTCCTCTGGAAAACTATGGATTTGGTAACATGCTAAATGTTTTGGGGTGCATCTCACGCTGAGCAACAGAAGACAAAGAGCAACCCACAAACACGAATCATTAACCTATTCTTTCAGCAGAGGGGGAAAAAAATGACGCTTGCAATTTCTTGATTTCTCAAACGAGCATAAGCGAAACATACACATTATTGAAGATAATTTTACATTCCCTTCTGTTTCCTGGGCATTTTTTTCTGCTTTTTATTTTAAAAAAACCTGACTTCTCCAAATGGTCTGGAGGACATTCTAAACATTAGGAGGGGAAGGGGAAAAAAATTAAAAAGCTGACAGAGTGGGCTGCTTGCCATCCAACAGATGGCAAGAGCCCAGCAGTCAAGAGACTATTATGGTATGCACATGGATGGGGGAGTGGCAGAGACTTAAAATTCCCTATTGTGAATTCACATGGGGATCCATCCTGCGTCCATATTTCAAGAGAAGATGAGAAGTCCTCGCAAATCCTGGTTTCAGGGAGATGATCCTGGAAGAATCGAAGCTTCAAATGGAGATGTTTTCAAAGTTGAAACGAGCTGCAGCTTCAAACTGATTCAAAAGAATTTATGAGGTCAAAAGTATCTTGGTCTCCGGAGCAGGGTGTCCTGTTTCTGATATTTTAAATTTCCACAGTGGAGATCCTATCTGGTCGCATGCATAGAAGGAGTACAAAAAGTAAGCATTTTTTAAAGGAAAATATTGTCTGAACTACAACACAAGGGCCTTACAGATAACAGATAATCAGAGTTGGAAGGGACTTTGTAGGTCATCTAGTCCAACCCCATGCCCAATCAGGAGACCCTACACCATTTCTGACAGATGGGAATCCAATCTCTTCTTGAAATCTTCCAGTGATAAAGCTCCCACAACTTCTGAAGGAAACTTGTGTTCCATTGGTTGATGGTTCTTACGGTTGGAAAATTCTTCCTTATTTCCAGATTGAATCTCTGCTTGTTCAGTTTCCATCCATTATTCCTTGTCTGGCCTACAGGTGCTTTAGAAAATAGCTTGACCCCTTCCTCTCTGTGGGCCGTATCTAACAAAATGAAATTCAGCGTAGAGAAAAGTAAAGCTTTACACTTAGGCAAGAAAAACCAAAAGGACACATATAGACTAGGTGAAACCAGGCTCAATAGCAGGAACTGTGAGAGGGATCTTGGAGTCTTAGTGGACAACCAGCTAAATAGGAGCCAGCCATGTGCAGCAGCAGCAGCCAAAAAAGCTAATGCAATCCTGAGTTGCATTAACAGAGGGATACAATCAAGATCAAGTGAGGTACTAATACCACTCTATAAAGCCTTAGTAAGACCACACCTAGAGTACTGCATCCAGTTTTGGTCACCACACTATAAAAAAGATGTTGAGACTCTAGAAAGAGCGCAAAGAAGAGCAACCAGGATCTTGAGGGGACTGGAGACTAAAATATATGAAGAATGGTTGCTGGAACTGGGCCTGGCTGGTCTAGTGAAGAGAAGGACCAGGGGAGAGAGGATAGCAGTGGTTTTCCTGAATGAGAATGATCTGATAGAAAAGGGAATTCCATGAGCAAATGAGGAAACAATTACAATGACATCCATTCTAAGAATCTACAGAAATTTTCTGTAGAATCTAGTGATTCTGGTATGGCTCCGGAGATGGCTTCAGTTTGGTTGGATTGAGTTGCAGACTTCAACAAGAACCTCTGACCCAGATCTTTAAGGTCAAAGGATGCTACGATGAGATGCACTTTCATTTTATGTTACCACGTCCCCATTCCCACCAGCCGTCTCTGCTACAAGACTAACCAGTAGGTAGCTCACGTGTCCTGAAGCTTTGAGAAATTTAATTCAATGCTTCTCAGAGAGGAAAATGTGGACACACCACCTCATTCAAACCAACCAAATGTCAACAAACCTCTGCCTTCATTTTTTTTTTGAGGAGGGGGTATATCTTAACGCTTCAGAATTTTAATGCAACGCTTGGCCTTCAACACGAGCCAACATTTTCCATCTGCAGAGCACTGAAATTTCATTGAGCGAGCGGCAGACAGAAATGTTTGGTACTCTTTCGGTGGACTTCTGTTTATTTACTGCATCTTGAAACCACCACTCTTGAAAACCCATTCAGTTGCTTTTACTGGTTCAGGTTTAGAAGCCAAAAGGTTCTCTTCCTGCAAGGTAAAACCAGTAATTTGGAGAGCGAACCTGTCTCCCTTCTAGCACGGATGATGTTACCTAGTTGGGTCTGGAAAGGTCTGCAAGAAAACCACCAAGCTCAGAGAGCACCAAGGATCCCACAATCCTCCTCCTCCTCCTCCTCCTCCTCCTCCTCCTTTCCACAAACCCTACTCCCTTCTAGCACAGATGATGTTACCTAGCTGAGTAATGAAACGTCTGCAAGAAAACCACCAAGCTCAGAGAGTCCTGAAGTTCCCCACAATCCTTTAATTGTTCTGTGGGGAAACTTGAAGGGAAGAAGGATAAGAAATCCCTTCCTTCTGGAATCGCCTCTGGAATCAAAGCGAGATAATAGCGTTGTTGTGGATTCCGATGTAAAATTCATGAAAACAAGGGCGCTGCCCTTTGCCATTCATAATGAATATTATTATTATTATTATTATTATTATTATTATTATTATTATTATTATTATTATATTTCCCCCCCCCCAGTCTCTTCCACTAGAGAGAGCTTTTAAAACGAGGTCAACAGCAATCCCTATCTTTACATATGATCAGCTTGCAGGAAATACAAAGCAACAGCATCAGTAAACAAAGCCACAACGGATGAAAAATCACACCGCACGTTAACGGCGACTCAGGCCAGATATGAATTGCCCAAGATCAAACTGGTTAGAGAAGGGAGACAGAACAGGGAGAAAAGATCCATGGTCCCCATTAACCATGCCGAAAGATCAATGTTGGCTAAGCAGAAGAATGACAACCCCATATGTTTGTCTCCACCGAGCCCAGAGTATGCAGGAAAAGAGAGCTGGCATCTGATAAACCAACATCACCTCTTGAAGCTGACGGCTCACCTCATCCATTAAACGACACCTACCAGGGCACAGGCAGAGGTTTAAGCTGGAGACCCGCAAAAGGGCAGCCCGTGAGATTGAAAAGCCCACTCACGCACGTCTGCCGTGGCTCCAGTGCTTGGGTGGAAGGGGGGGAGATTGGATCGTGTTCCTCTGGGAAAGAGAGAGTGAGGCAAAGGAAGGAAGAAGGGAATATACCCATAGAGGCTTCCAAGTCTCCAACTGTAGAGAAGGAAGGAAGGGGCGGGGAGGGAGGAAGAGAGTGAAGAAGGGGGAAAAGGAAGGAAGAGAAAGAAATAAAAAAGGAAGGAAGGAAGGAAGGAAGGAAGAGAGCGAGGAAGGGGGAAAAGGAAGGAAGGGAAAGAAATGAAAAAGGGAGGGAGGGAGGGACAAAGGGAAGAATGAAGGGAGAAAGAAAGGAAGGAGAGGAGGGAGGGAGGGAGAAAGGGAAGAATGAAGGAAGAAAGGAAGGGAGGGAGAGAGGGAGGGAGGGGAGGGAGGGAGGGGAGGGAAGGGGGACAGGAAGGAAGGAAGAGAGGGAGGAAGAAAGGAAAAGGAAGGAAGGGAAATAAAAAGGACGGGAGGGAGAGAGGGACAAAGGGGAAGAATGAATGAATGAATGAATGAATGAAGGAAGGAAGGAAGGAAGGAAGGAAGGAAGGAAGGAAGGAAGGAAGGAAGGAAGGAAGGAGAGGGAGAGAGGAAGGAATGGAAGGAGGGAGGGGGAGGAAGGAAGGAAGGGGACAGGAAGGAAGGAAGAGAAAGGGAGGAAGAAAAAGAAAGAAAGAAGGAAGGAAGGAAGGGAAAGAAATTCAGATGTAGATGGAATCCTTTCCTCCATTTTAGCTGCTGCTAATAAACTTGCTTTTTTCCATGGATATTGATTTTGCTGTTAAGTGCTGTCCGGCATTACACTGCATTTTAGGGCAGCCAAAGATGTCGGCTTGCGTTTTGCCCTCAAGCGCACAGATCTGGCTGAGAACAAATTACTTCCCGTCTTTATTATCCCGTGTTTTGGAACAAGCAGCACTTCATCCTTGCAGCGGCTCATAAACTAGAAGAAAGCCAGCATGAATGGGCATGTGGGGAGGTTGCGCAACCACCTATCGCTGAGGTCAAGAGCCACTTGGACACAGGAATAACAGAGTTGGAAGGACCTTGTAGGTCATCTAGTCCAACCCCTCCGCCCAAGCAGGAGACTTTACACCAGGTGTTCAACCTGGCAACTTTAAGACTTGGGACTTAACTCCCAGAATTCCTCAGCCAGCAAAGCTGGCTGAGGAATTCTGGGAGTTGAAGTCCACAAGTCTTAAAGTTGCCAAGGTTGGACACCCTGCCCTACACCATTTCTGACAGATGGCAATCCAGTCTCTTCTTGAAAGCCTTCAGTGATGAAGCTCCCATAACTTCCAAAGGCAACTTGGTTGGTTGTTTTCACTGTCAGAAAGTTTCTCCCTATTTCCAGGTTGAATCTCTTCTTGTTCAGTTTCCATCCATTATTCCTTCTCTGGCCTTCAGGTGCTTTGGAGAATAGCTTGACCCCCTCCTCCTCTCTGGGGCAGCCCCTCAAGTATTGGAAGACTGCTATCCTGTCTCCCCTGCTCCTTCTCTTCCCTAAACTAGCCAAGCCCAGTTCCTGCAACCTGAAGGCTTCAGTTTTTTTTACTTACAGAGGAATGAGGGTACCATATTCTTCTTAAACTGGTGGGTCGTGCATTTACCCTCCAAAGAACAGAGCACATCTCATCTCATGGATGCTATCGACTGCCGTTTTTCAAAATTGAGAAAGTCCAGAAATATTTCACAAGAAGAGTTCTCCACTCCTCTACTCGTTGTAGAATACCTTATGCCACCAGACTTGAAATTCTAGAACTAGAAAACCTTGAATTACGCTGCCTTCGGTCTGATTTAAGCATGGTATATAAAATCATACATTGCAATGTCCTACCTGTCAATGAATACTTCAGCTTCAACCATAACAACACAAGAGCACACAATAGATACAAACTCAAAGTAAACCGCACCAAACTTGATTGCAGGAAATACGACTTCAGCAATAGAGTGGTCAATGTCTGGAATACTTCACCCGACTCTGTAGTTTCTTCCCCAAACCCCAAAAACTTTAACCTTAGACTGTCTACTATTGACCTCACCCCTTTCCTAAGAGGTCTGTAGGGGCGTGCATAAGCGCACCAATGTGCCTATCGTCCCTGTCCTATTGTTTCTCTTATTCTTCTTTTATTTTTCTTATATGTACCCATTTCATGTATTCACAACTATGTATACACTTATACTTATTATCTTGTAAACAATTGGCAAATCAAATAAATAAATAAATAAATAAAAATAAATAAATAAAATGTTCCACATGATTATGCTTGGCTGCAGAGTCAGCCAGATGTTTAGTCTGGCTTTGGCATTTTCCCAAGCACCTGGGATGGGCAGGTGTAGATGTTTGATGGTATTCAAGATATTCATACAGGATGTAAGGCGTTCCCAGTAAAGCTGCCTTTTGTAATTGACTGGTGGTGATTTTTTTTTGTCAATAACAATGATGTTTTAAGTAGTGCTGCAGATGTTTTGGGATTCCACCCAAGGCCCCCCGTTACTATTGGTATTATTTTTGCTTCCTTTTGCTATAGTTGTCTTACTTCTATTTACTTCTACGTCTTTCTGTTCTGCAATGTGTTCCAGTTCTTTCTCTTTTCTTCTGCTTTCTCCAGGTATTGCCACATGCACTATTCAAACTTTTTTTTTTTTTTTGGTCTTTCTTATTGACAGGTTACTTCTGGGTTGTTGTGTAGCACATGCTTCTCTTTTTGAATTGTTCTGTTCTGTTCTGTTCTACGCTACGTTACGCTACTCTACTCTTCTACCTCATATCTGCCAAGACACTTAGACTGCAGAAAACTCTCCATGATCCTTCAATAACAGTCATTCCCTGCACTATAGTTAACTTTTATGATTCCTTCTGTGGGTTAGAAGGGCTGCCTACTTAACGCTAAATATGTAATCAATGTCTGAAGAGCACATGCGGTGCTACGAGGGCTACCTTGCCCCTGGCAGCAGGTAACCTATCTGCCTGCTCTGCTTGAGGTCAGGGTAGGCACACTGCGTGGTATCATTACCAGACACCGGGAGAACTGTGGTTTTTTTTTTTAAAGTGTTCTTTTCCTTGGTGGGAAAATAATATACAATCATTGACCCTTCAAACCTGCAAAGCTGGAGAGGGAATACATGCAGTGGTGAGAAGAAGAGCATCGGCTCGGCTTCCTAGCAGCTCTCTTTTGTTCGTGGGTGAGCCGTGCAAGCAATGGGACCTTTCTCGCATGAGTTGGCGGGGTGGGGGGGGAGAGAACGTTGCCCCCAATTCCCTGGTCTGTGGAAGTGGGTATGTTGGTGTGGCCAAAGCCAGGAATTCTGGGAGTTGAAGTCCACAGGTTCCTACTATGGAACCTACCACACTTAAGTCTTGTTCTGACTTGTTCTACGAAAGAACCAGGTTTCAAACACCGGCTAACGTCAGGCGCAAAGAATCAGGACCATGCGTTAAGCTGCAGTGCAGAAGATGTATTGCTCAAGTCTTTCACAAGGATCTAGCCAACCAAAGTTCAATACTACATTGGTAGTACAACACCAATAGTCCGAAGTGTAGGTCCTTCTGGCCTGTGAGGTCCTTGTCCATGGTTCTGGAGTGTGGGTTAATCTTGTAGCTGAATTCTCAGAGAGCTTCAGTTGACTTCTTGGCCTCCTCTTCATTGGTCCTATGGAATTCCCACCATAGTCCATCACAGAAGAAAAGGGGGAAAACCTTTGATTGACAGCTATCTGTTTGGAATGTCTATGGAGAGTCTCAGTCATCCACTCAGGGCTGCTTTCTCCAACTGAACTTCTTTCGTTCTTTCCTTGAAGACGTTTCAATTCTCATCCAAGAAACTTCTTCACTTCTGAAGTTCATAAATGCAAGGACTGCTAATCAAGTTACTCTGTCCTAACTCTGAACAATGGCTGTGTCATTGTGCTTGAAGTCCTTTCACAAAGTAGTAATTAAACCTTGTTTGAAAATGGGACAAGCAGGGCCACAATGATCCAGCCAGAATAAGCAATAAACAGAATTGTTATTTTGATGGCAGATGAAAATGTCAATAAACAGGACTGGATAAATAATTAAGCCCACCAAGTTGGTTTGAATCCTCTGTTGTTATATGGATTTCACCCATAGTGGTTCTCATTTAATAATATACTTTTCTAACTTTCAGTGCTGTGTGATAAATGGCTGGCATAGGTGGCTCTTGCTAGAGTCATAAAAAAAGCACATTCTGATTAATTTAGCTGTTCTGAGGAAATTCAGCATTTTGCACACCTGTCACAATGTAGTGGAGATTTGCTAATTTTATTAGGCGATGTTTTGCCTCTGCTGCTTTCGATCCTCCATTTTAATGGATGGATTATTATGCTTTATAATTGGTTTGAATTTTTAGCATATGTGCTTTCTGAGCTCGGAGACTACAAGGGGACTAAGAATTTTGAAATTAATTAATTAAATAGATAAGGTGGCTGGACCACGGCATGCCAAGACTGTTAGCAAAAGTTTCCTATATAGAACATTGGGTCTCCAAAACTGGCAACATTAAGACTTGTGGACTTCAACTCCCAGAATTTGGTTTTTGCTATGGAACCTACACACTTAAGTCTTGTTCTGACTTCTACGAAAGAACCAGGTTTCAAACATTGGCTAATGTCAGGCGCAAAGAATCAGGACCATGCGTTAAGTTGCAGTACAGAACATGTATTGTTCAAGTCTTTCCACATGGATCTAGTCAACCAAAGTTCAACACTAAATTGGCACCAGATAAGAGTCAACAGAATTCAAGAGGGGTTGGACTCTGAACCATTTATGGTAACCCAACAATGCTAGGCTGATGACTTGTTTAACTTTGCCTCTTCTTTTCCTACCACTAATCCTTACTATAAGGTTAAATAGTGTCCGTTTCTCCTTTACGCCTTGCAAGTGATGGGTGAAGCTGGAAGACCAGACCACCTAAAGCCAACCACCATGGCTAAAACCATTTGAAGAACTATTTATGTGCCATTCTGTTTGTATTCATGACCAGATGTCCCAATGGTGCTTCTTTAGAAGGCCACTGGACCATTGTTTTTTCTTTTGAAGATGTTTCACTTCTCATCCAAGAAGCTTCTTCAGCTCTGGCAGGATAGTGGGCAATGGAAGGATTTATATTCCTTGCGGACAGCAAGGAAGGAGGGAAGAAGGATGGTTGGATGGATGGAAGGAAGGAAGGAGGAAAGGAAGGAAAAAAGGAGGATAGATGGATGGATTGAATGAAGGAGGGAGAGAAGATGGATGGATGAATGGGAGGAAGGAAAGGAGGAAAGACGAATGATAAGGAAAAGAGAGAGGGAGAGGGCGGAAGGAAGGAAGAAAAAGCTGCAGGCAAGAAACTTAAGATCACATTACTTCTAAGAATCTTCCAGAGTGAACAAGTTGCTGGGCTGGAAGTTTAACCACCCCCAATTTCCAATCTTTCCCCAAGGTGTCTATCTGCTGCACTGACCCCTCACCCCCAACCATGTCTTAAACCCCCTTTGATCACCCAGAAAAATTAACTGAGATTTTGGATGCTAAAAGAGGCTTCCCCTTTCTAAACTTCCCCCCATGAAAATCAGCCCAGCTCGCTTGAGTCACCCGAAAAGCCTCGAGAAAAAGAAAAAAGCCGGATCTTTATTAGCAAGTCAGATGGAAATCCAGGCGCCCTGAAATGGATCCATTTATTCAGCCTAATCAGCCAATTCCTGAGATGCGTGTCTAGTTTTATAATAAATCTCATTATCTCCCAACATGAAGAGTCTGGAGTTTATATTATATTGTACGCTGTGGTTCTTGCAGTTGGCTGCTTGGAACACTTATAGGAAATGGGGGCGGGGGATATTTACTATTCTAAATATGTACCTAACTGCTACGCATTTGTATTTAGAAGGCATGCGAAAATTGTAAATGAATATGCTTAGCTCCGTCTCCCTTATACAAAAAAAAAAAAAAAACCCACCAAGCACTGGTTTAAAAAGGGAAATTGGCCATAGGTAGATCTTGACTTACAAACCATTTGCTTAGTAATCATTCAGAAGTAGAACAGCCCTGGGGGGAAAAAAAAAAGAGATTTGCAACTGCAAGGAAGGAAAGAAGAAAGTTTGAGGCAGCTACACTTGGTGGACTTGGGCGGAGGTCATTTCTGAGCGGTTGCCCCAGAGAGCAGGAGGGGGGTCAAGCTGTTTTCCAAAGCCCCCGAAGGCCAGACAAGGAATAATGGATGGAAACTGATCAAGGAGAGATTCAAGGAGAAATTTTCTGACAGTGAGAACTATCCACCGATGGAACAGACGTTGCCTTCGGAAATGGTGGGAGCTCCATCCCTGGAGGCTTTCAAGAAGAGACTGGACTGCCATCGGTCAGAAATGGTGTAGGGTCTCCTGCTCGGAGGGGGTTGGACTAGATGACCTACAAGGTCCCTTCTAACTCTGGTATTCTATATTCAGTGGAACAGCTTGCCTTTGGAAGTGGTGTGAGCTTCATTGCGAGCTTTCAGAGACTGCTCAGTCAGGAGGCTTTCAAGAAGAGACTGGACTGCCAGCTTCATTGCTGAGCTTTCAAGAAGAGACTGACTGGTCAGAAATGGTGTAGGGTCTCCTGCTCGGAGGGGGTTGGACTAGATGACCTACAAGGTCCCTTCTAACTCTGGTATTCTATATTCAGTGGAACAGCTTGCCTTTGGAAGTGGTGTGAGCTTCATTGCTGGAGGCTTTCAAGAAGAGACTGGACTGCCATCAGTCAGAAATGGTGTAGGGTCTCCTGCTCAGAGGGGGTTGGACTAGATGACCTACAAGGTCCCTTCTAACTCTGGTATTCTATATTCAATGGAACACCTTGCCTTTGGAAGTGGTACGAGCTCCATCCCTGGAAGCTTTCAAGAAGAGACTGGACTCCCATCGGTCAGAAATGGTGTAGAGTCTCCTACTCAGAGGGGGTTGGACTAGATGACCTGCAAGGTCCCTTCTACCTCTGGTATTCTATATTCAGTGGAACAGCTTGCCTTTGGAAGTGGTGCGAGCTCCATTGCTGGAGGCTTTCAAGAAGAGACTGCCATCGTCGACTGCCGAGGGTTGACTAGATGACCCATCTAACTCTGGGTCAGAAATGGTGTAGAGTCTTCAGAAGAGACTGACTCGTCAGAAATGGTGTAGGGTCTCTGTCAGAGGGGTTGGACTAGATGACCTGCAAGGTCCCTTCTACCTCTGGTATTCTATATTCAGTGGAACAGCTTGCCTTTGGAAGTGGTGCGAGCTTCATTGCTGGAGGCTTTCAAGAAGAGACTGGACTGCCATCGGTCAGAAATGGTGTAGGGTCTCTTGCTCAGAGGGGGTTGGACTAGATGACCTACAAGGTCCCTTCTAACTCTGGTATTCTATATTCAGTGGAACAGCTTGCCTTTGGAAGTGGTGCAAGCTTCATTGCTGGAGGCTTTCAAGAAGAGACTGGACTGCCATCGGTCAGAAATGGTGTAGATATGATCTGCAATCCACTGTCCGACAGTGTCAGCCTCGATACCATTTCAGTCTCATCTTGATGTCTTGGATGTTCTCAGAGCCGAGCAGATGCTAAGCTATCGTATCACGCAGGTTGAGGCTGAGAGAGAGAGACAGCTGTGTCACCACACAATGTTCCTCATGATAATCGCTGAATGCAAACACTCAACTCCTCAGTCCTTTGAGTTGAGCTGACAATGGCAACAATGACAGGACTCTTATAATGCTAAGAACACTCTGATGGAGTTAAGAGTTTACCAACATAGAAGATGGACCATGATCTGAATCTAAATGAACTGGAAGGGGAAGTAGAATAGAATAGAACAGAACAGAATATACTGTAGAATAGGATAGGATAGGATAGGATAGGATAGGATAGGATAGGATAGGATAGGATAGGAGTGGAGAGAAGAGAAGAGAAGAGAAGAGAAGAGAAGAGAAGAGAAGAGAAGAGAAGAGTTGGAACAGACCTTGGAGGTTTTCTAGTCCAACTCCTGCCTAGGCAGGAAACCCTACATCAAATGGCTGTCCAATCTCTCCTTAAAAACTTCCATTGTTGGAGCATTTACAACTTCTGGAGGCAAGCTGTTCCACTGATTAATTGTTCTCACTGTCAGGAAATTCCTGCTTAGTTTTAGGTTGCTTCTCTCCTTGATGAGTTTCCATCCGTTGCTTCTTGTCTCCTGTCCTCGGGTGAAAAGTAAAAAGAGCCACAAACTGAAATTGTTAGACTCAACAACCTGAGCCATTCGATGGACTGAACAAGACCGGCTTTGATCTAACTCTTCTCACCACCACCTTTTTCAGAACAAAACAGGCTTGAGGATCTTCAGAGAAGCAGGAAGAGAAACCAAAGAAGTGATCCCATCAACAAATAAGACATAGTCCCAGGGGTACAAGCACTACTTTCAGTATCCCAGTTCAAATATCCAATGCTAGTTGAGAATTTGGGGGCTAACCACTGTTTTGGGTTCTCTATCGTTCTCTACGATTCTTCATTTTGGTCCTCTATGGTTCTTCATCTCATATAAACAAGCTTATTTGCCCCAAATCTGGAAACTAGCAAATTGATTTCATGAAACAACGATTAGAGGAACAGTAAGCCAGGATGGACTCCCTGGAGAAGAACCTAATGCTGGGAATGGTTGAGGGCAAAAGAAGAAGCGGACGGCAGAGAAGAAGAGAAGGTGGCAGGACGGAGTCAGTGAAGCAGTTGGGCTGAATTTAAACGGACTCCAGAAGATGGTGGAGGACAGGAAGGCCTGGAGGAACATTGTCCATGGGGTCGCGATGGGTCAGACATGACTTCGCAACTAACAACAGCAACAAGCCAGGATGCAAACTAATTTGTAGGTCTTGTAAGCAGGTCCATGGCTGGTATCCCACACTTGTGGTCACTGAAAAGGAAGCTGTGTATTTCACATCCTTAGTTCACTTCTTCCTAGTAATGTGTGGTGGTTGACTAATGACTAGAGCTGAGCAGCTTCTCCTGCGTAGAAGAAGCTGAGCAGTTGAAGGACATACTGGATAAAAGGCCTCTAGGCTGAGATTCCGACCAAAAAGTACAGCTAACAGAAGGGCACCATCTAACGGTTTGAGACTTTAACTGCAGGACTGGGAGCCAAATCAAGTGGCTTTAAGACCCGCTCATCGTGATTGGCAGACTGGAGATTTTCCTTTTGGATTCCTGAAACGGGGAAAAATCATCTCTAATCTTATTAGAGGCGATGATGATGATGATATCCATTCAGTCATGTCCGACTCCTGGCAATCCTGTAGTCAGGTCTCTCTATATCTTCTGATCTTGCATTACATAGAGTAGAGTAGAGTAGAGTAGAGTAGAGTAGAGTAGAGTAGAATACAAAGAGAATAGAATAAGAAATGAATAGAAATGAATAGAAATGAATAGAATGGAATGGAATGGAATGGAATGGAATGGAATAGAATAGAATAGAATAGAATAGAATAGAATAGAATAGAATAGAATAGAATAGAATAGAATAGAATAGAATAACAGAGTTGGAAGGGACCTTGGAGGTCTTCTAGTCCAACCCTCTGCTCATGCATGAAACCCTATGCCATTTCAGACAAATGATTGTCCAATCTCTTCTTAAAGGAGCTGCAGCCAGCCAGATAAATCCACTGGGGGGAAAAAAAATAGTTCTCCTGCTAAGAAGACACAGGACAAAAAAAGTGTAGGAGTTGCCCAGCTCAAATCTGAAATCTGGTTGAAAGCTAAGGCTTATTATACCCTTACGGTACTTAATCAATGATGGGGTTTTGCAGGAAACTCTGGTATAAATCAGGTCCTTTTGCTCTCTCGTTCTTTCTCCTCTGATATTTCCTCAATTCAGACATCCTTTGGCTGTCCTGAGCAAAAGGCACTTGTGTAGCCTTATATTTCCTAATGTCCGTGAGAAAGAAATACCGGCCTACTATTTGAAGGGCCAGGAAGTTGAGTAAGAGACACTGTGTACTTAACACAAAATAGCTCAACAATTTATTGCAGAGGCTACAATCCCAGGAATAGGGAAATCAAACAATTGGGAGGTTGGGATGGCATGAAATGCTAACTTCTCGCTTTCATTGGCTTCCAAGGGGTTCCTCCTTTTGCTACACAACTCTCTTCCTTGCCAACTTCCTGACCATCAGCTAAGCAGATACACTGATCTCCAGGAGATCAGTATTGATTTTTCTGCTCCATATAACCAAAGATAGTGGTACAATCTCTTAACTGCAAAGAGAGAGGCTTAAAATCTACCTGTTGCTCTCATCCACCATTTTAACCATCATTGTCCGCCTTATTACTTCCGTACAACAGCTGCTACTCCAAGTAGCAGCACAACAGCGAATAAAAACTCAAATATTGAAAGGTTGACCCATTGCTACTGCTCAACCTCTGCCCAACCCTATCTGAAGACCACCTCATCTTCAGTAGTCAAAGCGGCAACCTTAAATCCGTCTGCCTCCAAACAAGGTGCCCAGGAGAAAAAAATAATAACTGTTTTAAAACCAA
Source organism: Notechis scutatus (assembly GCF_049901735.1). Classification (NCBI taxonomy): domain Eukaryota; kingdom Metazoa; phylum Chordata; class Lepidosauria; order Squamata; family Elapidae; genus Notechis; species Notechis scutatus. Next base: position 19,405,857 of record NC_142018.1, read on the forward strand.
AATGAGAAAATGTACGCGGGAGGTAGGAAGATTACTGTTTTGTGCCTTCTTTTGAAGGCTTCAGTGACTAATGCTAACATTAAGTTGTCAATAATTCAGCAGGCCATCCAAACAGGTGACGTGTTTGTGAGCAAACACATTTTCATCTCAAGGAATGTGAGGGTTGCCCTGAAGAGATTAAAAAACAACAACAGGAAAATTCATGTTTATTATGTCTGTGTGGCAGGCCTGTGTTCCAGATGTTTCTCTCTTAGATTCAAGATTCAGTTCAGCTGAGAAAGGAGGAACAGAATTTGCAGATTAGAAGAACGAAAAGAAGAGGAAGGGGAAAAAAACTAAGCAGAGATTAGAAGGTCCCACTGCAAGTCCATCTTAGACTTCCAAGATCTCACCTTACATTATGCAATTTTGTTTACTGATGGAGCTAAATTTTAACTCCTCCTTCATCCAGGAGATATAAATTGGCCTATATGTTGGCTTTTTAGTTGTTTTCCTGCAGATCTTTCACTACCAGGTTAATATAAACTTCATTAGTACAATTACCCTAGATATCTCTGTGGACCTTTGTCTGAATGGGCAGCATTTATCTTGAAGCTGAATACCACTATCCATGGTGTCTTCACTTCTGTTTCTTGGATAAATATGAGTGACATGATCTGGATAAAAATACAAGAAGTCCCAGATTCAAGACTCATCAAACCCATCGTCTTTTTTCAATGATGGTCAACCAAAGATCCACAGAAAGTCCACAAGAAGAACCTGTGTAACTATCTTCAATTTGGCTTCCTGGCAAGTGGTACTGTCTCTAACAGGAGAAATAATATTTTAGAATTACAACTCATGGTAGCCACATCCTCATCAATGTCTCCAATCTTTTGAAGTCATTCAAGTTCATTAACCTTCATTAAATCTTGGTAGATGCAAGAGTTCATTCCATAAAATGTTGTTTCTTCTCCATCCTGATTTCATTTCATAATCTCTTTTAGTATCGGATGGACATTTTCTTTAAATTTGAGTGACTTCCTTGAAAATAAGCTGCACCGCAGATTTTCCAAAATATATTTAAGAACATCACTTAGGGTCAACCTTTAACTGCAACATATGGAAAGAATGAGCAAACATAGGTTTGATTTTCATTCGCAAATTATATTAGTATAAAACAGAACTAACCCTTTAAGCTTAACTATTCAGAGGTATATTATATTGAATTCAATAGCCCTTATTCTTAGGTCAACAAGATACGTATCGCAAGGCAAAACTGGTTTACATTTGTTCATCTATTCATTTAGCTAAATAATTTCATGATCTGGGAGAGGCCATATACCATTTCATAAAAAACAGTTACATATTTTGCACAGAACGATCAAAGAGCTATTCAGTTCACAAAAACACAACCCAGATTTAAACGTGGGTTGGCCAAAATGTGGCTGTTTTTTTTTTTTTTTTTAGAAACAAGCTTTGTATTACATTGCCTTAATAAACCACCTACAATCTGTCTTCTCTTTGCTTGTATCTAAATGTAAAATCAATTAAAGGCTAGTTCAATAAGTAGCAACGTTTCCTGTGGGTTTAACAGCCCTCTTCATACCCCAAGATGAAGAGAAAAAGACATACAATAACCTTTAAAAAATAGGTTTTGTATGTGGCTCTCTATATCATATAGTTATGATTAAATATACATTTCAACCAAAATCCCCAATAAACAAAATTTTTTACATCCTATGCCACAGTTTTAATATATTCCATCTTGCCCCTAAGGAAGAGTTCCTTTGAGGATACAGTGACACAAAGTTGAGAATCTGGTTTCTATGAATGGTTATTACAAGTCCTAACCAAACAAAGGAACTACAAAAAAATATCTTGTTTCCTACTGTACATCGACAATGCTGACAATATATTCCAGACTTCTTAGATAGAAGATCACAATGGATAAAAAGGTGGTTTCCTTTTTTTGTTTGTTTCACCAAGAATGAGGAATTGTACTCTTTGAAATGCAGTACTGCTTTATACTGTGCTGGTGGGACCAAACTCAGAATACTGTGTCCAGTTCACAGTCCATCACCATACAAAAATGATGTTGAGAGGCTAAGAAGGGTGCAGAGAAGAGCAATGAAGGTGAATAAGGGGTTTGGAGGTTAAACCATACAATGAACGATTGCAGGAACTAGCTAGGCCTTGTAATGACCCAAAGGGGCGTGGCACAAAGGCAACAGAGTCAGATAAGCAAGTAAGAGTCCCTTTAATACCTCCAACTTTGCCCCTAATGTCCAGGTTACCTTTGGCTGGAGAAAAAACTCTCCCAAGAATAGTCTTTAAGTGGAGGAAATTCAGTCCAAAAACAAAGTACATACAAACTGTAAATAAAAATCCTCACAAACCACGCTGCAGCAATTAACGTGACAGGACAGGATAAGGAATTGCAGACTTGAAAGGCCAACAAAACACACACATTTGGGAAGATGCCAGGAGCCCAGATAAGCCTAACAGATAACTCACGATTTGCTTCCAACAACTTTGTTGTGCGCAACTTCACTTTTTAAACACTGTTTTCCCAGCTGCAGCTAATGAAGGGAACCAGGGCCCTTTCCTCCCCCGTAAGCCACGCAACTCATGTTGCTCCCTCCTCCGTTCCTCCCTGCATGCCGTAGGATGAAGAGGGGGTGGGCCTGGGTCTTCTTCTGAATTCCCTCTCCCTTGCTCTACCTCTCCCCTGCTCTGCCCAGCTGGACTTTGCCCTTCTCCAGTTTCTTCCCCAGCCAACGGAGCCACACTCCCACTCTCTGTCAGCTGCTCAGCCTCCCCCTCCGAATCAGATTCTGACAGGGGTATGACAGGTCTGGTCTAACAAAGAGAAGGACTAGGCTTGCCAAAATGTATAAAAATTTATCCCCAGAATGCTGGAAATGTAAGGATCTCTATCAGGTATATTCTACCACATGTGGTGGACGTGTAAATTTGCAAAAAATAAAAATACTGGAGATTGATACAGACTTGGGTGGAACAAATGGTGGGAGAGCATATTCCGTTTAAACCAGAATTATTTCTCTTGGGACTAATGATAGAAGGGTATAGGAAAGATATAGCATATATATACATGTTTTGACAGCCGCAAGAATGCTATAGGTGCAGTATTGGAAAAATGAAACCATACCACCAGAAAGAGAAATAATAAAGAAAACAATGGCTTGTGCAGAACTGGAGAGGTTAACCTTAGACTTGAAAAATAAGGGGAAATCAGCTTACTATGAAACATGGAATAAGTTTTATCAGCGGCTACAAAAGAGAAGGGAAGGTTGGAGAAAAAGAAATAGACAGAAAGAATAGAACCAAAAAGCAAATACTGTATCAATAATATGAAAGTTAATGGTTTAGCAATATCTTTGTATGTATGGTATATGTAATGCCAAAATGGCAGCATCGTTGTATATTTACAGTTATAAACAATATATATAGAGAGAAGCACAGAGCTGAAGACACAAGCCTGAAGATGATGAATGAGACTTCATCGAAACGTTGCCTAGATACTTCCAATCTTACGCGGGAGAAAATCCGAATAAACAAAGATCCATATGAAGAGAAGGACTAGGGGAGACATGATAGCAGTGTTTCAATAGTTCAGGGGCTGCCCCAAAGAAGAGGGAGTCAAGCTATTCTCCAAAGCACCTGAGGGCAAGACAAGAAGCAATGGATGGAAACTCATCAAGGAGAGAAGCAACCTAGAACTAGGGAGAAATTTCCTGACAGTTAGAAGAATTAACCAGTGGAACTCCTTGCCTCCAGAAGTTGTAAATGCTCCAACACTGGAAGTTTTTAAGAAGAGATTGGACAACCATTTGTCTGAAGTGGTATAGGGTTTCCTGCTTGGGTAGGGGGTTGGACTAGAAGACCTCCAAAGTCCCTTCCTATCCTATTATTCTCTATTTGGAAGACTCCCCCACCCTAGAGTAAGAGCTGCATCTAGAAGGCACCCAAATGGAGACGCTGACTATAAAAGGTTTATCTAACACGAACAATCCCATTTCTCCAAATGCTTTGATAATATCTGCTCCCAGAAGCTCAAAAATAGGATAAAACAATCACCTACTAAACTATCAGGATTCTCTTAGGATATTGAGTCTTTGCAACTGAGAAATAAATTTACTCGACTTCTTTGTCCCTGAAGAATTTGTCATTAGAATTCAAAAGAATTCCATTGCTTTTAACGTTTGTAAAGCAAAATGTTGGTGAACGGTATTGGCATTTGCATATCCTAATACTGTGTAGACATTTACAAGCCGTAACAGGAAGTATACAAATGTAATACATGTTTAAACTGGTGCAATTTTAATTATGGATGAATTGCATTTTGTTTGCATGTTGGTTTGTAAAAGACACACAATCTTTCAGTGTTAGTGGGGGCTTTTTAAAGCTTGCCTTGAGATTTGGTGCAGATATGGAACAAGATGATCAAAGATGTATTGGGGAAAAAAACCCAATAATGTCACCAGCCAGATTAAGCCCCAGGATGAAAGAATTTAATCTTGTCCTATCTCCTGGTCAAAGCACATGGGACCTTCTTAGGTCTGCATGGAACTTCATGGAAATGGATATCCTGATATCACTTCTCTCTTTGTGTGTGTGTGTGTGTGTGTGATGGCAGTCAGTAAGGAGTGATTTTAGTTGAACGTTTGCATTTGCTGAAATGAAATTACGAGCCAACAAATCTTTGGGACAATTACAACCTAGAGATCCATTCAAATCTATATCTTTCTCAATGGATTTTGGTTGCTCCAGATCCTGAACCCAGCTTGGAGGGGGTAGCACAGCTTAAACTTTTTTGTTAAATAAATTATTATTAAGATGCTCATAATATAAAATACAAATGAAAATAAAGGTGGAGGGGAAAGGGGGAAAGAAAAAATGTGGAATAAAGGAGAAGAGAGGGAGAAAAAAAGCATTGACTTCCAACTTTGTTTTCAGCACAGTAAAACACGAAATAAAACGGCAGCCTCAACATTCAACTTGTACACACTTAATAAGCAGGTAAACTTATTAAAATTATGGCCTAAACTTTTGGTCCTGGCTCTTCCCAAAATAGGTAGTTCTGAAGACCGTCTCAAGGTGTCTTCCAACTGCTTTTAAGGACGTACCTAATGTTTAGAGATCTGCTCTTTGTGTGTGTGTGTGTGTGTGTTTGTGCATGTCATTCCACAAAAGCAAACCCTTTCTGAAAATTTCAACTGCTGGTTGGTGCAAAAAAAGAAAGCTAGGAAAGAAAAAAAAAGACTTCCTTGAGCGTGTGTACGTACAACGAGTTTTGAGTTGTGGTTTCAATGGACAATTTTTTTCGTGGGGGAGGCTTTGATAATCCTCTATCACCCTCAGCCCCTATTTGTATGCATGTCCCTACAAGTCACCCAACCCACAACCGTTTTCTGCCCCTCTGCTCCGCCTGGGTAAATGGATTCCCCATGATTAAAAATCTTGAGCTCTCCATGGTTATCACGCACACAAGTATGCATTACACACACACCCTGTCACAGCAGGTTGTCATTATGTAGTCGCGGGCTAGGAAAAATAAATGCCTCGTTGAACAAGGTAGAAGGCAGAGATTTTTCACCGGCGGGGCGGAAAAAGCACGAACAACCGAGAGACAAGATAAAGCCCTGTTCCTTTTTAATCCCTGTTTTCGGAATATTTACGGAGGGAGAAAAATAAATACTTTAGGGGAGGAAAAAAGGGCTCCTTGGGGGTCTTAGCCTAAGCAGATTTACTCACTACTCGCCTGTTGACGAGATTGTGGTTCCTTTCCTTTATGAGTTGTGCTTTTTTTTCTTTTTCTTTTGAAAGCTGGGACTACACATTGTGACACCTGTGTCAACTCATAAAACATTCCTATGCCTATTTCAGTAGTTGCCATAAAAAGCGGGGGAGGAAGGAAATCTGGAAGAGCAGTGCATTTTGAAATCAAAAGTACATCCCAACTCTTATCTTTAAAAGATTGTAACTAAACTACCAGAGCTTTTGCCCATGAATATATTTAATTGGAGAACGTGATTGATGACACCCAGCCCTGAATATGCTCAATTGGAGAATCTGATTGATGACACACCCAGGGTGAGGGGGGGGGGGAAACAGGGTCACAGAGGACTGTAAATTACCTATGCCAGAGTTGACTTCATACAGGGTAGTGCCAGTTTGTTGCCTCTAATGAATCCTTTGAAGTTTTTTGAAGTTTGGCTCAAGAATCATGATTTAATTAGAGTGATTGCTGGAATCCTGACAACCCGCGTAAGTTGTTAGTTCGGGCTAAAGGGGAAATATCCACTGATCCTTTAATGTTTCAATATTCTGAGTAGAAAACATGAAAAAATGGTGCTGCAGATAGTTGCTAAAAGGTGGAGCTGTCTAATGTTGCAGTATATATTGAGACAAACACCAATACGCACCCACACTAACACACAATCCGTTGCTTAGAGAAGGGAAAGCTGAAAAACTATTGTTCCCCGATGTTGATTAAGGGCCCTATCACAAAGATGAACTTAATAGAATATCAGGTTTATAGATTCCATGTGGAGAAAAACCAGATTTGTTAACCGATTGGAACCAGGAAGTTAAGACTTGTAGATAAATAAACAGGTGGATGAATAGATGACAGATAGATGATAGATAGATAATGCATAGACAATAGAAGGATGGATAACTAGCTAGAGATAGATGATATATGATAGATAGATACATAGCTAGATAACAGATAGATAGCAATACATAAATGATAGAAGATGGAGATAGATAGATAGATAGATAGATAGATAGATAGATAGATAGATAGATAGATAGATAGATAGATAGATAGATAAAAAGATACAGATACATAGATGACAGATATAGTAATACATAAATGATAGAAGAGGGACAGAGATAGATAGATGGGTGGATGGATGGATGTAAATAACAAATAAAAAGAAAATAACTTACATAGAATCAAACCTATCCAGAAATTCTACTTGGACACACAAATGGACACTGAGTGTCACCAAGCTTTTATGCTGTTTTTTTCTGAAAGGACTTCTGGGTAATGTATATGTTGACCAGCATCCAATCTTAAAGGCTGTTCTGTAAAATAGTGTTTTTTTTTTTAAAAAAAAAAGTTTTATTATTTTTTTAGACAAACATAAACAAACACAACATAAAAACATCAAGCCATCTTCCACATATGTACATACAGTGTGTCGGTTGGTTTACAAATTGTTTTGTGCATCTACTTCATAGTCATCACTTACAATTACTTGTATATGTTCTCATATTATCTATCAAATATTCCTAAATACATTGATATTATTAATCAATCATTTGACTATACTATTATTCATTCATGTTTTGCAAGATAATCCATATTTTAATTGATTTATTTTATGACAATTCATATTATCATTAAAATAGTTGAAGCAGAGAGAGTTTGACTAGCTTCAGTGATTACAGAATTATTTTGTTATCCAAAAGGGATTCAGGGACTCCAGAGAAATATAATGACCTCCAGCTTGGCTGTCCAACACCATCAAAAGAGAGCTTTCCCACCTTTCCCGAAGTTGAAGGACTTCTTCAAGATCAACCGACATTCTAATTCCTATACATATATTGCATGCAGGTCTCATGACATGAGAACAATGCCCCCCCCCCCAGTACAATATGATAAATAGAATTAATAACGTTGCTAAAATAAGATCCAGCCAACACGGCTAAAAATACAATCTCTCTCCATAAAATGTTCTTGGCTCTTGAACAATGTGGAGCAACGGAGTACAAATTGAAATGGTTTATTTGTGTCTATTCAGAGACGTTCCTTCCATCATAAATGGATTTGTCAAACATCATTAGCCTTGCCCTTTCAAACCAAAACCAATAAAACTTTTATTTGATTCGCTGGCCGTATATTCTTGGACACTCAGTAAAGTACATTTGTGGAATTAGTGTTATGAGTTTATTTTCTGAAACTGCCGTTTGGATATCATCGCGTTTCCTTGGGGTTTTGTCCCTCTTGATGTCAACGTCTACAAAGCAGGGGTCTGTTGTGGTTGTGCAGACGGCAGTGGAATCGGACAGTGGGGAAGAACAGGGAACAGTCCGGGAATCTGGAGAGGACTCGGATGAGGGTCCTGCATCCGATGCAGGGATGGGGCCAGGATCATCTGGGAGTGGGGTGCTGCCTTCGGAGCCTTTGGAGTCTGGCAGCAGCGAGGCAGAGGACCCAGGGGAGCCTGTTCCCAGTGTGCACTTGCACAGAGCTGCCAGAAGGCAAGAGCAGCTGAGACAAAAGGGGCGACTCAGGAGTAAGGCTTGGAGGTGATTGCCCCTCCCCTGAGGTATAAAGGAGGTGCAAAGGTAGAGGAACCTTTGCAGGAAGCAAAGTCGTTCATTCTGTTCAGATTAATCCTCGATGTTCTGTGTGGACTTTGTACTTTGGTTGGTTTTTTTGTAGTTCATTTGGCACTTTAGTTGTCGGCAGCAATTCAAAGGAGATAAAGGTTGGTGCTTATCTCAAGGAACTGTTTGGGACTCATTACGGGCTGGGAATGCACATAATTCCCAGTGTTGAAATAAAACAAGAGTTATTTTAACTAAGTGTGTGCTTAATTACGGCTTCAGGAAGCCTTGGTCAGAACAGGATCTCCATATTTGACACCTTTAAGACTTGTGGACTTCAACTCCCAGAATTCCTCAGCTGGCTTGGGGAATTCTGGGAGTTGAAGTCCACAAGTCTTAAAGTCGCCAACGTTGGAGATTCCTGCTCTAAGGTCATCACTGGTCCAGCTCCTTCTTGCAAACCTGGATCCCAAGATTGAGGCATTTCATCAGGATGTGTCAATACAGGAAGTCCTTGAATAATGACCGCAATTCAGTCCAAAATTTTTGTTGTTAAGTGAGACAGTTGCTAAGTGAGTTTTGCTCCACTTCACAAACTTTCTTGCCACAGTTCTTAAGAGAATCACTGAGTTAGGTTAGTAACATGCTTGTTAAGTGAATCTGGCTTCTGTATTGACTTTGCTTCTCAGAAGGACACAAAAGGGGATTAGATGACTCTGGGACATGCCAACCGTCATAAATATGAGTTGCCAAGCGGTCTGAATTTTGATTACATGACCACAGGGATGCTGCAACAGTTGTAAGAGTGAAAAAACGGTTGTAAGTCACTTTTTTCAGTGCTGTTGAAACTTCGGATGGTCACTAAATGAACTGTTGTAAGCTCAGGACTGCCTGGGAAGTCAAGATGGTTCCCCCAATGGGATGATCAGAGTTCCTTCTGTTTTATATCTGTATTTTTGACCACTCCAGTAAAGAGAAATCATTCCTTGGCTTCTGCGAAATCTCAAAAGTGCTTCCTTTCATTATTCTCCAACACACCAGCAATTCCCCCCCTCCTTTTTTTCTTTTCAAAGTACAAGTTTATCTGTTTAACACAAATTGATACAATGGGGAGTAAGTTAATCCTATTAGTTCCCTGAAGATTCCCAGCTACAATTGAAGATTAGGGCTAATCTCGGTGATTGGCACTAATGTTATTGTTTTATTGTGTTGGCTTTTATACTTACATTTTACTCGTATGTGTCTGTCTATCTATCATCTATCTATCTATCTATCTATCTATCTATCTATCTATCTATCTATCTATCTATCATCTATCTATCTATCTATCTATCTATCTATCTATCTATCTATCATCTACCTACCTACCTACCTATCTTGTATATGTATCTACCTTCTTTCTATCTATCTATCTTATATCTATTATCTATCACACTAAGTTTGCACAACTCATCCACTGGTCATATCGAAGGATTTTCTTTTGTCCTGTTGAAAAGGATGTCAAAAATGGTTCATTTAATATTTGACTTCAGAATGACACTCCCGTTGTTTGCAAAAAACAAATAAATAAATCTTCCAGTTCCACTAGAAATGCAATCTATCAAAATAAAAAATAAAGATGAAAGAAAGGTAGGGTGGGAAAGAGAGAGAAACATAATTTTTTTTTTTTTTTTTGCTTTAGCTGCCTGAGGCATCCTTTAGTATTTGGTTGGTTGCCAAGCTCAATTTATTTCACTGTTTCACTTTTAATCGCTCACTTAGTTGAACGTAAGTAAAACACACACAGAGTCTTTGTTTTCAGAGTAGTTTCTTTGCCGCTGCTTCAGTCTAAATATATTGCTCGCAGCCTCACAAGCTGTAATAATTTGCTTTAAATTCTGCAGGAGTGAAATAAATGATTCCTTGTTTATTTTCACAGAACCGGAGTACCACAGTGTGGCTCAGAACCACGTCCTGAAGTAAGACAAGTTTTATTTCTATGAAACAACAACAACAACACCAAAGCTTTGCATGGCCGGCACTTGGAAAACGTTGAAGGAAAAAGTGATAACAACTTGACATGGGCATGGCTTTAAGATGGGAACTATCAAGAAAGAAACGGAAGGTTTAATACTTGTGGCTCAAGAACAAGCACAACAAAAATGAATGAAAACCACTGACAATCCAAACGGCCAACTTTGCAATGAGACCTTCAAGAAGAGATTGGACTGCCATTTGTCAGAAATGGTGTAGAGTCTCCCGCTTTTGTGTGGGGGTTGGACTAGATGACCTATAAGGTCCCTTCCAACTCTGATTATCTGGTTGATACCTAGGATGCTGGGAACAACCCAAATCAACCACCAATGCCAGTCAATGATATTTGTGATACATCTTTAAAATGTTCAGTTGACTGAATTTCATGTTGAACGAATAAAAGCTTACGACAATAATAATAATTATAATAATAATTCAGGCAAACCTATGCCTAGGCAATGGGTAACAGGGAGTTCTAGTTCTGCCTTAACTATGAAAGCTACCCAGGGGGCCTTGAGCTGGTCATTATGTTCACTGCCTTTTGGTATTTGCAAAAATAATAACAAGCAGGATATGAATAAATAGATGTCAACTGGAAAAGGAGTTTCTCCTGTTATTTTTTTTCTTTTTTCTTTTAAAGCTGTTTGCAGGGGGAGCAAAACTGTTCCAAGCCCCTTTTCCTTCCTCCCTCCTCAACATGGTCTACCTCGCAGGGTTGGGGTTGTGTTTGCCTTCCCTTCCCATATAGGCAGATTGCTGGGAGGAGGAAGGAGGGGGAAGGCCCCTTCTGCTCCCTCAGCCAGTTTGCATGGCTCCCTCCCTGGGACGACAAGTCCCATCCTCCTCCACCACCACCTGGAGCAGCAGGATGCTCCGCTAAGGACGAGGCTGGGAGAAAACAGGTGGTTTCCCCCGGGGAGGAGCCCCCTCCCGAACTACAACTCCCGGCGTGCCTCGCCAACGTCCTGCGGCGCAAAGGTTTCTGGGAGGTGTAGTTCGCTTGCAGCTGGAGCCCGCCCGCAGGAGAAGGAAGACGGGAGGGTCGCTTCTGTGGCTTCTTTCCAAGGTAGACTGCCTCTGGATGGGGAGGTGCAGAGTGCAGACACCCCTCCCCGTCCTCTCCAAGCCCCCCCCCGCCCTCCCCCCCAGGGAAAGGTCCTTGAATCCAAATCAAACGGGAAGGGTTGCTTTCCAAGCTTCTCCTTGGCTTTCGAGCCTCTTCCTTTTGCAAACAAACAAAAAAAAAAAACCCTCTGCAATGCAAATCTCGTCCTCCCCCCCCATATTGCAAATCTGCAAAATTGCAAATCTCTGCCCCCCCAAAAAAGTGCATTTTTGCCTGTTGCATTTGATAGGAATTTTTTCCCCCCAGCAGAGAAGGACTCCCAAGAGACCTGTGGGACGTTGCAAACTACTTTTTTTTTTTTTGCAGCTGGTAAAGACTCTTGGGATACTGTAGGGCTGAGAGCAAAAACAGAGCAAGTAAAATGTAAATCTCTTTTTTTATCTTCTGTGCTTTATTTCAGTTTGCAAGTGTGTGTGACCTTGCAGCTCTCCTTTGCAAATGCTGTGTCCCCAGTTGTATTTATGCTGGGTTGTGGGCTTGGAATACAGAAGTGGAAAGGGGCAGATGGCTAAAAAAAAATGGAAACATTATTTCAATGCAGGAAAATGCTATCTAATAAGGGAAGGATTTGATTTGCAAAGGAAACTGTTTATTGCCTCCATAAAGTGATCATCAAAACAATAATAAGCAACAACTGTCAAGGCCAATTGATTTTAATGTTTTTGATGCATATTAATATTAGGAAAAATTGGGTTTCTCCCCCCCCCTCAATCCAGGTTCACAAGACTTCCCGAGAACCTCTAAAAAGTTGGAGAGCCACAGGTTTGAAGCTCTTGCTCCAGGACAGTTCAGAAATGTAAAAACATAATTAAGTAAAATTATGGTTGAGGTGGGCCCCAAATTGTAAATATCAAGTTGTTTGGAAGCTCTCTGTTTTTCTTTTAAGATAAAAGATGGTAATGTATGAGTTGTTTTTTTCTAAACTAAACCCTCAGTATCAGGTTAAATTTGTACATGAACATTTGGGTATCATTCATATTAATACAAATAGCCATAATAATAATAATAATATTTGTGACATTAGTCAAACTTATGCAGTCCTAGTATTAATACACACGTTTGTTTTAAAATACTTACTCAGTGTTCCAATGTGCTTTTCTTCATGCCAATCACAATATTATTTGAGCAAGCATAGTAATGCCATCTTTCAACCTCTAATCTTTTCATCTAATTATTGCTTTTATTCTATTATATAAAAGAAATAATTGTGCTGTGATTTGCTAAGCATCCATCGCCGAGAAGTCCTAAAATTGGGCGCGATTCGTTTAACCATCACCTTGGGTTTTTAGCAAAGGAAATTCTGCTTTCTGTTACCTTCGTAAGTCGAGAACTACCTAGTCCTTTAATTCTGATTTTATTCTCTTTTGGGTGTGTGTGTGTGTGTAGCAGAGGGAGAGGATAACCCCACGGGAAAATGAAGTTTGCCTGCCTCTCCTTCCGGCAACCGTACGCCGGGTTGGTATTGAACAACGTCAAGACCATTGAGAGCCGTTGGCGTCCGGTGTTGGCCAGCCACCAAGATGGCACTCTTGCCGTCCACATCGCTTTCAGAGACTGGGAGGATGACAGCTGGAGAGATGTTCTCCTCAACAGACTCGGTTGGACTTCAGCTCAGATTGACGGTCTGTTAGCGGAGGGGGAGAAGTTCGGCCGAGGGGTTATTGCTGGTGAGTCCAAATTTCCCGAATGCCATCACTCTGCTTAACAAATAATTCCCTCAACACTGTCAAACTATTTACTAAGTTCAATCCTAGATAGCGACAGGTATTTTTTTTTTCCCCTCTGGGCGCAAAGAGAAAATATCTGTTGTGAACTCTGCATAGGTGTTAGGAAGGGCATCTGGCCAGTAAATTCTCATCTGCAACCCGTCGCCCTACTCCACCTCGATGCAAGGGATTGCAGGGTTGTTAAAATTAAAAAAAAGATTGTCAAAAGAGAAAAAGAAATTATTTTTTGTGTGGGGGAAATTAAATCATGGCTTTGGGTCTTCAAATACAGGTCTCATTGACATCGGCGAGACTTTTCAGTGCGCTGACTGTTTGCCTCCTGAAGACATTTTACAGTTGGAAAATAAAGCGGTTCTCCGGGATCTGGAAGGAAAATACTTGACGGTGATTTCCAACCCCAGATGGCTGCAGAGAGCCGTTCCTGCACGAGGACACAAGGACATCTGGGAGGTGGACATCCCAGAAGATCTGATTCCTACCCGTTGAATCTGGTTGAACTTTTCCCCTCGAACTCGCTCCCCTGCTTGTGATGGGATTGAACGAAACAACCGTTCTCAGTTTCTTTCACGGCAAATTTAACTGTACAGCTGTGTGATTCCTCATCGTTGGACTTGGGATAAATTCAAGTCTCCAGGGAACTCCAAACTATTCCAAAAGTGTTATGATTAGATGGCTATAAAACTGAAGTTCATTGAATTAGAAGCACAGATTCATTTTTTTATTTTAAAACATGAACTCTCTTCTTCCATGTGTACGTTATACAGTAACTTACATATCGTAACATAAAAGATCTGTTGAAGCAGTTGTTATTTATATTTTTAGACTTCAAATCATTGGTGCACAATATTACTACAGGATGTCCCAAAGGTGCTTTTTCAAGAGACATCTTGACTTTCTGGTTTTTCTTTGAAGATGTTTCGTTTCTCACCCAAGAAGCTTCTTCAGTTCTGAGAGAAACTGAAGAAGCTTCTGAGAGTAGCTGAGGAAGCTTCTTGGATGAGAAGTGAAATCTCTTCAGAGAAAAACCAGAAAGTCCAGTTGCCTCTTGAAAAAAAAACACCTTTGAGGCAACCATGACCTGGATGACTGAGAATCTCCACACACATTACTACAGGATTCCCTTTGCCGAATTTAATGCTCCTTGACTTAAGACCAATCACTGAGCAAAGTTCTGATGGATCCCTTGCTAGAGAAGCCTACAAACCAAATCATACCCGAGGAGGAGAAATTTGTGGCCTTCCAGAATTGTTGACCTCCCCAACTCTTTGCATTCATACAGGCTACGTCATCTGGGAAGTCTTTCAGACACGTTTGTAGGACCTCAAGTTCCCCACTACTCGTCCTGGGCATGCTTAGAATGGAAGAGTCAATTTTTTCCCCATATATTAAGACAAGCAATGGAGCCTCCAAAACTTATGGAATTAATGCTGTTTGTGTACTATTTTTTAATCTAATGGAACCCTATTCTTCAAAATGCTAGGCGTTTAAATCTCTCTCTCTCTCTCTTCCTCCCTCCCTCTCTCTGTCTCTCTACAGTTTCATGTCCTATTTTTAATAGGTGCTTCTATAGTGTCTATGTAAACACTTGAAAGCAATGGGAGAATTTGGCAGCGCTGAGGGAATTCTTCAAGTCTGAACAAATTAGTCTGAATCCACACTTTTCAAATATTCCCCCAGTGCCTTAAATTAGAGGGCTCTGAAGCTCTCAAATCCGTGAGCTAGAAAGGAAGTTTCAGCAATTCAAATGTAAATATAATTTGACTTTTTTTTCCCCCCACAGAACTTGTTGTCCTCCTTGTGAAGGATTTAGCAGAACAATGGATCTCAATTTAGATCAGGGCATTTACGATGGATGTGTGATTCCTTATCATTGGACGTGGAACAAATACAGAGCCCAGGGAATTCTGAAGAAAGCTTTAGATGGCATAAAGCTGGAGTTCATTTAATTAAAAAGCACTGATTTATTTATTTTATTTCAAAACATATTTTCTCTTCCTTCCCGTGCATACATTATCCACTAACCTACATTCTTATCACATTGGTAGGGGTCATCTGCTTTGAAGCATTTCATTATTCGCATTTTAGATTTCAAATCATCAGCACAATATTGCTACCGGATATTTTTTCTTTTTTGCCAAATTTAATGTTATTAGCACCATGTCAAGTAAAAGCAAAGACTTTTACTGCTGATAAAACGAACTCTTGCTTTGTTAATACGTAGCTGAAAAATTAGGAAAGTAAGTTGAAGTAAATGTCTCTTTTAAGGCGACAAATGTTAATTGAAGAATGGCCCCATGGTTTATAAATAATGTGTCAGAGGTGACTTCCCATCCAAACTAAATATTTGCTAGGATTACAATACTCGGTTCTTAGCTCACAGCCTGCAATCCTTGATGTTAATTTTTGTCTAGCATTTTTATTAAAGAAATAAAAGTTCAAGTTTGTAACAGCCATGAATCTTGAAAGAAATGCATTTCAGGGAAAGCAAACTAAACTCCGAATCCTTTAGCCAATTTAAATACATTTAGAGTAAATTGTGCTTCAGGCTGCTCAAAATATTAACTTGCTGTATTAAAAAAGAAAGGAAGAAAGAAAAAAAAACCCTAATAAACTGAACAGAAGAAAAAGATGAGCATTATTAAAACCAGTCACTACTTCATCCAAGATGAACTTGCCCTGTTTGACTTCACCAGATCTTCAAACTTGATTAAGCCCAGATCCAAGCTGAGAATTTATAAATTCTGAACAGGAAGGTCACAATAGCAACAAGTTAAAATATATTGAGGAATTCACTGTTGGTCCTTTGACTTCCCACTGTCTTGTACTTTACCAGGTTCAATAAACTTCCCCCCCCATCTTTTAGAAAACGTGAGCAAGATCTAGACACACAATAAAAATCTTATCGTTCAGCCAATTTTCATTTAACGAATCACTGTCCCTTAAGCAACGAATTACACCATTATAATAATAGGTGTATAATAACAACCTTAAGATCGAAATCTGTTCTGGTGATTGTTTTCTTGTTATGTAAACCCATCAGATCCCAGCAGACTGATTCGTAATACGAACTTAGGAAGTGGTTAACTTTTAGGGATTCTCAACCTTGACTTGTGAAGATATGTGGACTTCAACGCCCAGAATTCCCCAGCCATCACCCAAGTATCTTCCAAGTGGCCAAAATGGAAAAACACGGTTTCATTCTCCAGGATACTTACCTTGAGAATTGGAAGGGCAAGGTTCCCCAACGAATGGCAATGCCAACACACAGGTAATTGTGATTCACCCACTGCAATACCATGTCACATATTGTTCCCAGAATCGATCTTTGCAAGCATCGTTCACACTTCTTTCCTTTCCAAGTTCTGGCACCACTGCCAATTCTCTAGAGTTTATAACCGGTCAAATTCTCAATGATCTCATCTGCAGATTTTTTAAAACCCTTTAGGTGGCCGGCAGCTATTTTACATCAAATATTCCTAACCACAATCGGCCAACTTCAAAATGCTGCCTGCACAGGCCAAGAACTCTGAAAGGAGTAGAATAGAGTAGAGTAGAGTAGGAGTAGGAGTAGAGTAGAGTACAATAGAATAGATATTGGAATGGATAGGATAGGATATAACAATAAATATTGAAATGAAGAATAGAACAGAATAACAGAGTTGGAAGGGACCTCAGAGGTCTTCTAGTCCAACCCCCTTCTTAGGCAGGAAACCCTACACCACTTCAGACAAAGGGTTATCCAATCTCTTCTTAAAAACTTCCAGTGTTGGAGGATTCACAACTTCTGGAGGCAAGTTGTTCCACTGATTGATTGTTCCCACTATCAGGAAATTTCTCCTTAGTTCTAAGCTGCTTCTCTCCTTGATTAGTTTCCACCCCAAAAAATGATGTTTGTTTAGACTTAAACCCATGGCAACAGAAGTGGAAAGCTATCAAGGCAATTCCTTCCCTAGATTATTTCTCCTCAATCTATGCATTTAAATAAGGAAACTTTTGAAGGGAGGAAACATCCCTCCTGTGTTATCCATGATGAAAGAAATACAAAGAAAGTCCACCTAGGTAAACCAGACAGGAAGAACAAAGTTTATTCTTCAGCCCAGGCCATGGTTGGATTCCCTGATTATTTTTTTTAAGTAGATGCAGAAATTCTCCTCTCCCTTATAATTATTATTTTTTATCGATGGTATCCGGCATAGTCTGCTGTTTTGGGTCCGGGTCCTTTGGAAGCGGATGGAGGGTTGGACGTACAGTTGCAGTTAGGACAATGGTGGTACGAAGGAGTTCGGTGGTGATGGGAAGACCTGGACATAGAAATCGCCGAAGCGGCCGCTATCATCGGCATGGAGAACCACGGGTTGCAAAAGGGAAGGATGCTGGCCCAATGAGCTTGCATGGCGGATAAGTCCGGATACATGGTTGGGAAGGTGGGCAGCCCCATCATTGGCGCGAAGGGGCTGTTGGGGACGGGAGGTATGACGTGATACAAAGAGGTAGCCGAAGTAGTCGTGGTGGAATCGATCTCGTGGGTGTTGACTCGAGCATGGTTGGGGTGTTGGGGCAAGTGGAAAGGTGCCAGCTGGTTGATCTTGTTCTCCGTGTCCTCAGATGGCCCCTGGTCTGAAGACCTCAACGGAGCTGGAGAAGGAGCGAACCCACTTCTGAGACGGCCTAGTGTCCCACCAAGGCCTTTGGTCACGGGTGGCTTCCGGAGACCCAGTTTGTGCATCTTATCTTTGGGAGAAGTGCTCAGGAAACTATTTTCCCGGGAAGGAGATCCCAGGGAAGGTGGACCTTCTGGGCTTCCGGATCTGCTCTTCAGACAGATTTCGCCAAAATCTTCCTCTAGCGAGAAAGCAACGGGCGGCATGTTTTTGATTCCAACTCTTCGCTTGCACCTCGCGAGGAGGTGAGGACATCCTCTCTTAAAATTGGGGTTATGGTAGAACTGGAGCTAGAGATGGTGGGGGGGAAAATGGGAGGTGGTTAATCTTCTAAGGCAAAAGGAAAATGCATAATCTCTGGTGTAAGGAAAGGAAGTAAGGAAAAGCCAATTAAAAGTTTCCTTTGAGTTCATCGTGTCTTGATTTTTTAACTTCTGACCCTGAATAGAGGACATTTTTCCCAATCTCCAACGTAAATCGCTTTGGGTCCTACACTCAGTGCAGCATATAAATTCAGAATTCTTGGACACTGTCCATTGAAGCTAAGGACTGAGGTTTCTAAAGTTTCGTGAAAAACCAATGGTAAACATCAGCTCAGATGGATGTATTTTTAGAAGACATCTCTCTTAAGAGGACTGTGATGACCCTGTCAGAATCTGACTTGGAGGGGGAAGCTGAGCAGCTGACAGGGAGTGGGAGTGTGGCTCCATTGGCTGTGGAAGAAACTGGGGAAGGGCAAAGTCCGGCTGGGCAGAGCAGGGGAGAGGTAGAGCAAGGGAGAGGGAATTCGGAGGAAGACCCAAGCCCACCCCCTCTTCATCCTAGGGCACACAGGGAGGAATGGAGAAGGGAACAACATGAGTTGCGTGGCTTATGGGGGAGGAAAGGGCCCTGATTCCCTTCATTAGCTGCAGCTGGGAACAGTGTATAAAAGAGGAAGCTGCGCACAGCAAGCTGTTGGGAGAAAATGTGAATTTATCTTGTATTGTCATGGCTTATCTGTGTTCCTGGCATCTTCCCAATTGTGTGAGTTTTGCTGTGCTTTCAAGTCTGAAATTCCTTCTCCTGCCCTGTCAAGCTAATTACTTCAGCTTGGTTTGTTTGGAGTTTTAGTTACGGTTGTGTGTACCTTGTTTTGGACTGAATTTTCTACAGTTAAAGGCTGTTCCTGGGAGACTTTTTCTCCAGCTGAAGGTAACCTGGACATTGGGGGCAAAGTGGGAGATAATAAAGGGACTCCTAATGCTTATTTGACTGTGTTGCCTTTGTGCCACGCCTCTTTGGGCCATCACAAGGACCTCCTCTTAAATGGAGAGGCAAGAACAGGGATGGCTAACCAAGGACATGTGTGTCAAAGGTGACACACCGCAAAGTTTCAGGTGGGCATGCTAGTGTCCAACAGCTATTCATGAAGGCACACCCTGTTCTTGTACGAGTTTTTGAGGGCCACACGAGAATGGCCCTCACTTCAGTTCTCACTTCAGGCTTTCTGGAAGTTCGTGAGAAATCTGTGCTCCTGCGCAGTCTCTGGACTCTCCGTAAATGAGTTTTACTTGTATCTGATTTTTGTAATTATTTGATGTTTCTTTATATA
Organism: Notechis scutatus; assembly: GCF_049901735.1. Lineage (NCBI taxonomy): Eukaryota > Metazoa > Chordata > Lepidosauria > Squamata > Elapidae > Notechis > Notechis scutatus. The sequence goes on from NC_142018.1 coordinate 19,425,321, forward strand.
CCACAGGGATCTTCAGACTTGACAGCCTTAAGACTTTTGATTTCAACTCCCAGAATTCCTCCTCCTCCAGTCATGTTAGCTCAGGAATTCTGGGAGTTGGAAGTCCACAAGTCTTAAACTTGCCAAGTTTGGAAGACCCTTGATACACTACATAGTGGCACACAATTGGACTGCAATTTTTTATTTTAAAAAACACACACAATGAATATAGAAATAATTGTTTCTCTTTTGTTCACTGGGTGGGGTGGGCAGTGACATGATAACGGAGTCAACTCAGACATTTTCCAAATTTATGACATGCTGAGTGCCCAGGTTTTGCCATCCCTGGTCCAGAAGGAGCAAAGTGGTTTACGTGTAATTTTCCTGATTTATAACGCTCGATTTGCAACCCTTTCCATGAATAGAGAGGGGTATTGTAGCCTACAGAATAACATGAGTCTAAAGTTAGCGGTGTTGCCCAAATGTTAGGAGAGCGGTTTGTAATATTAAAAGATAAGGCAAGTGTTCTCTACAGAATGAAGGATTTGGGAGAACAGCTAAAAGCCACCGAATTGTCTGCTTGATGGAAAATTATTAATTTAGCCAACATGAGCCACTTCAAAAATGATATATCCAAAACAAGACAAAGAGGCACATGCCCTGATATTGCCCTTATCCAGTGTCCTGTATCAAAATAATTATTCACCAGGATATTGAATCCTGAAGATGGATTATACCACTATTATTGCAATGCAATATAAAACGGGACATTTTTTAAAAAAATGTTCGCTCTACAAGTTATAATTGCAACACGAGTGTGCCTGAAGTACACTTGTCCAACCATCTTGAGCAAAACTAGCACCCCACAGTTGTCTTAATGGCTTAGCAGAATGGGCTCCTGCTTTACTAAAATAAACCATCTTTATAGTGGTTTAATGGTAATGACTCACAGGTTGGAATAATCCTGCACATGAAGGCAGAGGACACTTACCTTTAGAAGAAAAAAAGCTGTAAATGTCTGGGTTCACACAATCTATTGAGCCACTTTGCGTGAATTTAGCCACAATCAAGATATCTAGTAGGTTGTAAGAAACCTATCCTGCATTCAGTTAGCATCTTCCCTATGTTTGATGAAACAAATCTTCCATTTATGAGCATAGATCTTAGGAGAGGACCAGGAAAGATCCTGTTCCTTTGTCCATTAATTTCATGCATGTACTGGATGTTTTTTGAATCATGTTCATTCACAATGTCGACAATTCTTTTTGCCAGGAACCGTTGGCATTCTGTATCCGTGGGAGAAGGAAGGTGATGGCGTGAACCCAGTGTGGTGGATACAAGAGGTGGAACCACCATTACTGGTCTGGCAAAAGACAGTGTGAACCCAACATGGTTGATACAAGTGAAACCATTACTGGTTTGGCAAAAGCCGGCATGAACCCATCGTGGTGGATACAGAAGGGGGAGCCATTGTTACTGGTTTGGCAAATGATGGTGTGAGCCCAACGTGGTGGACACAAGAGGGTGGAACCAGCATTATTGGTTTGGCAAAAGACGACATGAACCCATCGTGGATACAAGAAAGTGAAACCACCAATACTGATCTAGCAAAAGATGATGTGGACCCATTGTGGTGGATACAAGAAGTGGAGCCAGCAATACTGGTATGGCAAGAGAGGACGTGAACCCATCATGATGGATACAAGAGGGTGGAACCACCGTTAACTGGTTTGGTGAACGGCCTTACCTTGCTGAAGGCGTACGCGGCCTTTTCTTCCGCTAAAAACTCGACCAGGGAGGCCGACCGTTGGAAGTTCTGCCTCATCTTGCTGAAGCCATAGAGGTTCAGCTGGCGGATGAAGCTTTTCATGCAGTCCGTCTCAAAGATGCGCATAGGCCCTTTGCGCTCCAGCACCTCCTTCTTGAACAGCTCTTCGTCAATCACCACGCAGCTGCCCTCGTCATCCCACCAGAGAGACTTGAACTGGTCGCTCTCCACAATCTTCCAGAGCTTCTTGGGGAACGTGAGCGAGAGGAAATCGTTGTCTTCCAGACCGACTTCCTCGCAGAGCGACAGGCGGGGCCGCTTCGCCCAGGGCCCGTCGCTCAACGCTTGGAAGGCGTTCTCTTCAAGCATCGACCGCAGGGCGAAGTCACCGGCGGCGGTTTTGTCGTGCAGGGGGGTGGCGGGGAGGGGAATCGTGGGAGGAACGGCCTCATCTTCGTCTGAAGCGGGATGAGTCTGCACGGCGGGAAGAGCGTCCAATTCCCTGTGATCAGCCAGGTAACTTTCAGCGGTCGCCATTATTATGCTGGTTGTCGAACCATGCCGGAGTAAAGTGCCGGCAGGTCTATTTAAAAAAAAAAAATAAGAGGCTATCCAGCAGGAGCTTCAGGAAAGAGTTCTAGAACATCACAATGCTTTTAGCTGGGGACGAGGTGTGACATCACACAATGTATGCTGGTTTCCTAGCAAATGAGATCACAATGACAGGAGAGATGCTTATGTTGCAGCTGCGCTTTAAGGAGAAGAGGGGATTTGGGGGGGCCCCGAGAGGAAGAGAGAGGAGGTGGATTACAGAGCTTAAAATTGCCATTAAAAGAACAACAACTGGCACCGTATAAGTTGTCCGAGGCCGAGAGTGGAGACACGGCAAGATCCCACACCAGGGATTTTTTCCTATGCGCTGTGGACTCTGAAAAGGAAATCCAGACAAGAATTCTGCATCTCGCCTCCAAGCCAACCTTATTTAGCGTTTGCTAAGAAGGTGTAAGTTGATAAAGAAATAAGATTTGGGCATCTAAATGTGCTTTTCAGTGCTAAAGGCAGTGGTGAGATTATAACAACCAGTTCGTGTGCATGCCCAACATTTAGCTATAATAATTACCTTCTGCTGCAGCCCCAGTGAGTAAAACAGCTGATGTGCGTGAAAAACCATTCTGCCGCATGAATCAGCTGTGCGCAAAAAGAAGGAAATAAAAGCCCAGGAAAAGGGCAGAGACCAAATGATCACTGGAGCCACCGGTTCGCCTGAACCAGTATAACCCCATCCTTGGCTAAAGGGCATTTTGCCAGGAGTGCAACTTTTAAGACTTGTGGACTTCAACTCCCAGAATGCAACTTTAAAGCACAGCTGACTGCGGAACTCTGGGTGCTGAAGTCCACAAGTCTTAAATCGCTAAAGGTTGGACATCCCAGATCTAGAAACTAAAGGTTGCCCGATGGATGCTGCATCAAAAGAAGCGTCTTTTCCCATTAAGGGTATTGTAGTGATCCCCAATTCTCATTACGACTTCTCTTTCTGTCCTCTCTTGTGTATTCTCCTACAGGACACATTTTCCTAGCAGCTTTTCCAAAGCACCTGAAAGCCAGACAAGGGATGGAAACTCATCAAGAAGAGATTCAACCTAGAAATAAGGTTGAGAACCCTCAACCCATGGAACAGAAGTTGTCCTTGGAAGTTGTGAGAGCTTCATCATTGGAGGCTTTCAAGAAGAGACTGGACTGCCCTCGGTCAGAAATGGTGTAGGGTCTCCTACTTGGGTGGGGAATTGGACTAGATGACCTACAACTCTGTAAATCTGTTAAATGTCCTTTCTCGTTCTCCCCACGTCACATTCATTTTTCTGATCCTGATAGAAAACTTCTACCAAACTCTCACGCCAGTAAAATCCTCCTCCAATAGCTCTTACTGACCCTTCTACCCCAGATATTTGAGCTGGTTAAGCCACTGCAGGCTGACATTTTTCACTGTTTGCAAGAAAACAGGCTTGCAAAGATCCCGCAGGTGGGTAAGCTTGACACAAAAACACACCACTCAAAAAAACAACAAAAAAACCATGGGGATGCTTTATTGAACAGGTCAAAAGGCGAGGCTGTGAGAAATCAACCTTTGCCCAAATGTAGTGTGGACATTTTTTAAAAAGAGCTGAAAGCCTCTCTCCACCCCACCGCAGACGGTACAAAGATTGAGGCTATTCACAGAAAAATTTACATACCTCTTCTGAGCCCAATTTAATCCAGAATGAGAAGTGCCAACAGTCCTAGGCGAAGACTCACGTCTGAATAGTAGCAAGGTTCATGGGCTCGAGGGGGAAAATTCGAAAGGTGTGAACGACTTTTGCCTAAGGTACTTCAACCCGAAATAGAAACCGAGAGGAACACTCAACGGGGCCACCACCAGAGATTACGCATTCCGTACAGCCTTTTAAAAAATACTTTTTACATACATATTTATAATGTACAGACTCATCTCTCTCTCTCTCTCTCTCTTCCCCCCCCAGCCCCAATATATTACATGGCCAAGAGTTTATATAAATACTATGTACAGGAAAACATGACTTCCACCAAGGAGGAAGGTTCGTACGTCAAGAAACCTTTTCTGGTTTCTCCAAAATACACACCCATCCTCTGCAGGAGTGTGTGAGCGCAAAGCCCTACGTGGGCCTTTGTCCAGGGGGAACTGTGGACAGGAAGAACTCGGGATGGATGGGAGGTGGGACTGTGAAGCGGTATTAGCAGTGGCAATCTATGACTTGGATGCCGAGAACTGAACTCAAACCTAAGGCTGCCGTTCTGTGAACAGGGACTCAACCGTTCCCGCTGCTGAACCCGGCCAGAGTTACTTCCTGCTTTTACTGGGTGATATTTTGCACCCCAAGATGGACACTTGTTAAGGGAATGACATGAGTGCACATCCACAGTGGCCCCAATCCCTACCCATCAACCAAGTAAAACCAAGGCATGAATTAAAAAATAATAAGGGTTGGCCGCGGATACCCAGAGGCGATATCGCGGGGAGACATTCCGTCCTGTGCAAAAAGTTCTGTTTTTAATCCGGCATGTCGATATTCAGTTTGGGCGGCGGGATGACGTACTTCCCAGGGCTCTGCGTAATCACCACCCCAGCTTTCTTCCGAAACATCGGAGCGATTTTGGGAGCTTCCGGAACCGGCGTTTCTTCCGTTTCCTCGTTATCTTCGTGATGCAGGTCATAAGAAATGTTGCCGTACTCCCTCAGGAATGGGAAGATCTCGAGCAGGAACTGGCAGAAGTCTTTGCGAATTCCGAACCACCCTGCAGGGAGGAAGTGGTTGGCAAAGTCATTCGCCCGTCCAACTTGGGAAGTCCTGCCTCTTCCCCCTCTTTGGAAGGGTCCTTGGTGCTCTCTGAGCTTGGTTTGTTTTCTTCCAGACGTTTCGTGACCCAACTAAGTAACATACTCAGCGCTGGTAAGGGGTGGGTTTTTGCTCTCAAGTTTATATTACAACATCTGCACTATTATTACTGTTAATCTTCTCATCACTCCTTATCATCCATCCCCTCCCACTTGTGATTGTAGGACTGTAACTTTGTCGCTTGTATCCTTACGATTTATAGTGACTGTTTCCTAGTATGATTTGATTGCTGATTGTACCCTGTGACTGTCATTAAGCGTTGTACGTTGTGATTCTTGATTCTTAATGAATGTATCTTTTCTTTTATGTATACTGAGAGTATTTACACCAAGACAAATTCCTTGTGTGTCCAATAAAGAATTCTATTCTATTCTATTCTATTCTATTCTATTCTATTCTATTCTATTCTACTCTACTCTACCCTACTCTAGTGCTTGCCCTGTCAGTCTTGGAGATCCTTTGGTTGGGCTGTTTACTGGCAGGGAAAGGCACTAGAATATAAACTGAGAGCAAACTCCGCTCCTTACTGGCACTGATGATGTTACTTAGACTAGATGGGTAATGAAACATCAGCAAGAAAACCACCAAGCTCAGAAAGCACCAAGGACCCCACGGTTGTCTTCCTCCTTCTCCTCTCTGCAAACCCCGCTCCCTTCTAGCACTGATGATGATGTTACCTAGGTGGATCACAAAACGCCTGCAAGAAAACCACCAAGCTCAGAGAGCACCAAGCACCCCACGGTATTCTCTCCCTCCTCTCTACACACCTCTCGCCCTTCTAGCACTGACATTACCTACTTGGGTAATGAAATGTCGACATTCTACAAGAAAACCACCAAGCTCAGAGAGGACCAAGGGCCCCAGAGTTCAACCCCGAGCTACATCATATTTTATCCTTTATTCTTCCCCTTGAATCACGGTTGGCAGAAGGAGACTGAGTTCTGCCGTTGCATACTTACAATGATTGCCCCCTTTCTGGCCAAAGGTGGTTGCCATCAAAGTTATCAGCGAAAGCCACAGCGGAACGAACACAGGAATGTAGGAGAAAGAGTTATGGCCATCCAGCCTGTGCACCAGCAGGATCTAAAGCAACAAAAGGGCAGCTTCAGTCATCTGGAGGGAGCAGAAACCTAGCTAGCAATAAATCCTTGCAAGCCGTAGAGATAATGGGGCAGTTTTTGAGAAGAGGAACCGTGAACAATATTCACAAGATTATTGATAGATAGATAGATAGATAGATAGATAGATAGATAGATAGATAGATAGATAGATAGACAGATAGATAGACAGACAGACAGATAGACATAGACATATATATATATATATATATATATATATATATATATATATATATATATATATATATATATATATATATATATATAATTTGTTTTCTTAAGCTTTGGGTACTTACATGTGGCATTCAGCTTTGTTCAGGTATTTTCCCATGTCATAGTAGTTGTGCTTTTAAAGTTGTAGCGTTTCGGCAGAATCTCATCTGCCATCATCAGGCTTCTGTAGCCTGATGATGGCAGATGAGATCTGCAAACGCTGCTACAACTTAAAAGCACAACTACAATGACATGGGAAAATACCCAAACAAAGCTGAATGCCCCACACACACACACACACACACACACATATATATATATACATATACATATATATATATATATAGAGAGAGAGAGAGAGAGAGAGAGAGAGATAGTTATGGTTCAACCTACTTCGAAGGTGAGCAACGGAACCACAATCGTCATCCAACTGACGGCCATCGTAATGTGTGTTCTTCTCTGTTCGGCAATCACGTCCATTGAGCGTAAGAACAAGACTGACCAAACGATATAATATAGCACAACCAAACAGAGAAAGGACATCAGGATCCACAGAGGGACACAAACAACCTGGAAATTAAAACGGGTGGAAGAGGGAAAAGAGAGACACTTGTCACTCAAAAGGACATTTCCATTCTATGCATCCAACGTTTGAAAATCTAGGTTCTAACAATGAGTAGGAATATGCTTTGAAATATTGGTGTGGGGGTTCCGTTTAGCATTGATGACGTTACATAGTTGGGTCATGAAATGGCTGCAAGGTGACAGCCAAGCTCAGAGAGCACCAAGGACCCCACAGTCATTGTCCTCCTCCTCCTCCAGTCTGCAAATCCTACTTCCTTCTAGCACTAATGGTGTTGCCTAGTTGGGTCATGAAAGATCTACAACCAAGCTCAGAGAGCACCAAGGACCCTACAGTCATTGTCCTCCTCCTCCTCTTCCTCCTCCATTTGGCAAATCCTACTTCCTCCTAGCACTGATGGTGTTACCTAGTTGGGTCATGAAACATCTACAAGGTAACAACCAAGCTCAGAGAGCACCAAAACCCCAGTTCAACCTTGCAACTACAAAAATTCTTTTCTATTGAGGTGTTTATTTTGGGCAAGGATGATTATTATTATCTAATCCCATTAAATGCTTCCTCTACCATTGTACCTCCAGTCTCACCTACAGGCTGGGATTTCCAAGAGGAATATCATTCAAGTACTCATTAGATCTTCCCTTACTTAACTTGCTCGGGTGATGATGCCAAATTAGGTGCATTAAGTTCGCCACTCCAAAGGATTCCTCTGCAACTACGCCAGAATGTCAAAACCTATACATTGCTTTTTTTGGCGTGCCAGCCACAATACCGACCTAAAAACCCTGACATTCTGAAAAGAGAACAAGGTGTAATCGCAGTTTACGTACAAGCCATGGCCACTTGATGATTTCGTCCAATCGGAGGGCAATAAATATGAACTGGAGTATATTGACGGAGCACAGGATTTCCAGCTAGGAGAGAACATAAAAAGCAAACGCAGTTAAGGGTCAAATGGATTTTGCCGCAACCAGCAACAAGTGTCTTGCTTGAGGTAGCAAAGCTACAAGTACCTAGCAATTTAATACAGGTAGTCCTCAAACTACGACCACAACGGAGCCCAAAATTTATGTCGCTGAGGGGGAAATTAGTCAAGGGAATTTTGGCCCCATTTTTACGACTTCTCTGGCCACATCTGTTAAGTGAATCACTGCAGTCGTTAAATTAGTAATCTGGTTGTTAAGTGAATATGGTCTCTCCATTAATTTTGCCAGAAGGTCGCAAAAGGGAATGACGTGACCATGGGACACTGGCAACTGTCATAAATGTGAGTCGGTTGGCAAGCATCCAAATGCAAATTAATTATGTAGAATATATTGAAAATAGTATTTTGTGATGTATAGATAGATGATTGATAAGGTGTTTGAGAAAATATAATGCGGAATCTGAAAAAAATATATTTGTGTTATATACTAGATAGGGAGATTGATATTAAGGTAGAATGAAGGTGGTTAGCTTGAATTATTAACCAGAGGGGACAATTATATTTACAGATAAAGATTGGTAAAATGACAAATGTGACAGATAAAAGTAATATGAGAAATGACAACAGAAATGAGATGAGCATTTTAGATAACATTGTAAAATAAGATATGAGAATGTATTAACATAACATGAATTGGAATTGGATAAGCTTAATGTTTAACAATAATGATGATGCAATATGAAACTAAACAAATATAACAAACAGGTACCTATGGAACCACACTGCTTGCCAAATGAGATTTTTTTATTTTAAAAAATAAAAAGCAGGGAGCAAATGCAAATTACGTGATCATAGAGATACTGCAACGGCCGTGTGAAAAATGGCAATAAGCCACTTTTCAGTGCCGTAACTTCGGTCACAAAGCGAACTGTTGTAAGTCGAGGACTACCTGTTCATCATGGGTCCTTTGTGAATCTTCAAAAGATGATTTGCAAAAAAGGCTCATGAAATACATTTGCAAAGCAGATATGCCTCCGTTTTACTCCAGCCAAGTAGAATTCTGCTCTTCCTTGAATGAACCTCTCTCTCTCTCTCTCTCACATACACGCACACACACTAAATATTCTGAATTATAAAACTTTGTTCGGCCCCCAAGAACAACACGAGGGTCCTTTAGACCCAAAAATATTGGTTAAAAATTCAAAAATGGTTACAGGAGATTACCAATGAACAAATAGAATTAGAACTGGATTTATTTTTATTGGCGATATTCAGAAAGAAATATGGGTGAAATATAAAATATTTAATAGTGCACATATTAACTGCAGCCAAGATTGTATATGCCCAATGTTGGAAACACACATGTATACCGCCAGAGGAATTGATCATTCAAAAAATAATGAGCTGTGCCAAGATGGACAAATTAACTTTGAGTTTACAAGAGAAAGAGGAACCTGACTATTACAAGATGTGGGGAAAAGGGTATGATTGGATTGAGCAAAGGTAGGTTGTTGGACAGATAAATGGATTGTAAATAAATAGGAATAAGCACTAGATAAGTTAATGATTTATATCCGCACAAATTCTATACATTTGTAAATAATGCACAAAATATTAGTATAAGATGAATGCCACAAACTGTTGATGTTATAAGATTTATATTCTTTGTTGTTTGTCTTTTTAAAATTATAAAAGATTAATAATTTTTTTTTAAAAAAAGAGTAGTTTCCTTTATTATTGTTCTCCTAGAGACAGACTCTTGCCAGACTACAGCAGCTATTTGCAAAACTATTGATATACTCCAGGATGAGGTAGGGAGGAGCCGTTTTAATCCTCCTTCCCGCTGTGCCAAATTTTCCAAGCTCCACTGCCTCTCTAGCCTCTGGGAAACAGCCACCCCACCTTCCTGGGAATCCAGACTACATTCCACCCCACCGGTAGCCCAATACTTCTAAAGGTGTCCCACTGTCCCACAGAGCCAATCAATCATGCACATCTGTACAAAACAAAGAACCTTTCACAACCTCGCTAAAATTCAGGACTAGCTTGGAATGATGACCCCACTCCTCAAGTTTTCTAACGTGGACCCTCCTCACCTCCAGAGACCGGTCATGGCGGAAGCCCCACACGCAAGCAGCCACCGATACCGGAGACACGAAGAAGAGGGGCATGAAGACCAGCAGCCAGAAACGGGTCCCTCGCTCGATTCCATCGCAGACCAGAACTTCAAACATCAGCAGGAGGAGGTGGATGCCGACGGCAATTAACATGGCTTTGAACTCCACACACGTTTCCCCTTCTGCTCTAAAGAGTTAAAAAATAATAATAATAATAATTCAATTCCGCTAGTTCACCCCTACTAAAGAGGTTCACCCAAGTGTTTCCTGACGTTGGGCTGAGCTTCGTCCCTGGAAAATGACCCATTTCTATAGGGCAGGGGTGTCCAACCTTGGCAACTTTAAGACTTGTGGACTTCAACTCCCAGAATTCCTCAGCCTGGGAGTTGAAGTCCACAAGTCTTAAAGTTGCCAAGGTTGGACACACCTGCTATACGGTAAGCAGGCAAAAAGAAACAATTGGGCATCTCAAACAATGAAAAACAATAGCAATAGCGCTTCCTTATATACCTCTTCACAGTGCTTTACAGCCCTCTCTAAGCTGTTTACAGAGTCAGCCTGTTGCCCGCCCCCCAACAATCTGGGTCCTCATTTTAACGACCTCGGAAGGATGAAAGGCTGAGTCAACCTTGAGCCGGTCAGGATCAAACTTCTGACAGTGAGTAGAGTTAGTCTGCAATACTGCATTCTAACCACTGGGAGGGAGGGAAGGCAGGAAGGAAGGAAGGAATAGCAATAGCACTTATATACTGCTTCACAGTGCTTTTACAGCCCCTCTCTAAGCAGTTTACAGAGTCAGCCTCTTGCCCCCAACAATCGGGGTCCTCATTTTACCAACTTCAGAAGGATGAAAAGGCTAAGTCAACCTTGAGCCTGGTGAGATTTGAACTGCCAAATTGCAGGCAGCTAACGGTCAGCAGAAGTAGCTTGCAGTACTGCACTCTAACCACTGAGCCTCAACAAAACAACAATGCAAATCTTAGGTCTATGGAAGAGGTGATGCCCAGCACAGAAAATTAATTATGGATGGATTCACACTCAGGTTCACACAAAGTTTTAAAGATAGTGCTTGGATTCCCATGCTGAATAACAAACTGTGCAATAAACCTGTTTCCATTTAGGCTGTGGTACCTAGTGTGAATCTAGTCTATTTATTTAGTTTGAAAAAAAAATCACATCCAAGGGATATTTCCTGGACCAGTAGTTGCAGTTATATAGCAAGTCAAAGATGAACCAGCTTCTTTGGTAGCTGGATCACAAAATGTCTACTTTAACAGGTAGCCCTTGACATACGACCATAATTGAAGCCAAAACTTTGGTCACTAAACGAACTGTTGTAAGCCAAGATGGGTCTTACCTGAATCTTCAAAAGACAATTTGCAAAAAAACCCAAGACTTGTAAAATACATTTGCAAAGCAAGTACGTGTCCCTCTTACCGATATTGTGGGTTCCGGGCCCATACGCCAGTCCCTACGGAGGCACCCACTATAACCATTAACTTCCACAGCCATATCGGAGCAAACACAGCCCAGTAGCTCCACTCGATCTTGTCATCCAGCCGGAGAGACAGCAAAATTGAGAACAGCAGCAGGCAGGCATAAATAAGAAATTTGCTATGGAAGAGGGAAAAAAGAAAAAAAAAAAAAGAGGGAAGATTAATTTATGACATTATCGCCTTTGGAATTGTGGTGTGTAGTTTGTGTTTCGAAAACAATGTCATTCAGAAGAGGTGAACAAAAGGAGACAACAAAAGTTTTTAACAGACATTTAACAGATTAATAGAGTTGCTAATAACCTGAAACTTCTGATTTTAAAACCCTTCCGGCAGCTGCCAGGGCACTTTTAAATTATAACCTTAATTTCCCATTTATGCAAGACCAAAGATAAGTTTTAAGATCAACATTTCCCAACTGTAACTATTTAAAGGTATCTAAACTTCAACTCCCAAAATTCCCCAGCCAGCATAGACTGGATTCACACTAGGCACCACAGCCTAAGTGGGGTTGTACAGCTGGTTATTCAGCGTCTAACGGGAATTCAAGCACTGTCTTAAAACATGGTGTGAATCTGGCTATCGCGTCCACCCACAATTCGTTTTCCATGTTACAACTGTGGTCGTTAGTCCAGGGCAGCAATTATTTCATCACACCAAAATATATCTCTCAGCTCCACAAATGGATTTTGTGGGATCCTACACAACATGAGTGGTAAAATCAGACGTCAGGTCCCGATATAATCTCCTTTTAATGCCACGTTTGCCTTCCTCTCCGTTTGGAAAAAAAAAGAAAATTCATTAGCAGGGAACATTGGCTTCCTTCCAATGCCTCCCACCAGGAAGCTGACTCACACACACAGCAGCTGTCTTCAAACTGTCATTATTCAGTCAACACAAAGGAAGGAAGATGATGAGCTAGGAAGCCCAGGCAGAGAATCTCCGATTCAGCAGCAATTACAGATGTGCGACGAACAAGAAGCTTGCAAGGGCAACAAGGTGACAGCAAAGCGATAGAAAAAATGTGCAGCTCGGGAGACGGATTCGTGGTTTGCTCTGCTGCTTTAGGCTCCTTATGATTGTAAGTGAAGGGATTTTGTGGGGTTATTGCCACTCCTCTTGCAATTCTGTATTTACTGTAGTTTCGTACGAGCCAAGAATGGGAGGTTTCTGAATGGAGGACAACGAGCAAACCTGGAGACATTCTTCGAGGGTAATAAGCCAGGTTGGTAATTTTTGGGGAGGGCCAGAGGTGTCAACGGCTGGAACAACCCTGATGGGGAGTGGAAGGAAGTGCTTGGGCAAGGTCAACCTAAAGACACCCAGTTAATAGATCGTCGAAAATTCTTTAGGCCTATGGCAAAGAGATGGAGCGCTTTGTGCTCTCTGAGCTTGGTGGTTTTCTTGCAGACCGTTTCATGACCCAACTAGGTAACATTATCAGCGTTCATGCATTTGAGGTTTGCTTTGCTCTCTGTTTAAGACTAGAACACATCACCCTCTCCAGTAGCCAGAATTCAGATAAACAGGGATTAACCCCTGACAAACGATCAAGCAGGAAACAATCCCCCAAATCAGGGCTCTTCAAAATTGACAGCTTTAAGACTGGTGGACTTCAACTCCCAGCATTCCTGAGCTAACATGACTGGAGGAGGAATTCTTGTGATATATGATAGATAGATAGATAGATAGATAGATGATAGATAGATAGATAGATAGATAGATAGATAGATAGATAAATAGGTAGGTTGAGACAGAGAGAGAGGCAGAGAGAGAGAGAGAGAGAGAGAGAGAGAGAGAGAGAGAGAGAGAGAGAGAGAGAGAGATGATAAATTGATAGGTGATAGATCAGGGGTCTTCAAACTTGACAGCTTTAAGGCTGGTGGACTTCAACTCCCAGAATTCCTCCTCCAGTCATGTTAGCTCAGGAATTCTGGGAGCTGAAGTCCACAAGTTTTAAACTTGCCAAGTTTGAAGACCCTTACCCTAAATCATGATCATAGTCATCAGAAAAATACATTCATCACAAATCATGAGATATACTACTTAGTGATAGTCATAGGGTTAAAATAAACTTAGGGTTTAAATAAAATTAAATTTAAAAAAAGAGAAAAATCTTCCCAATGAAAAGCAATAATTTGCATGGACAGGGTCTCCTCTTCCTTGTTCAGTTCCCACAAAGCTATGGCAGTGACACAACTGGGAAACTTTCCCCACTGTTTAGAAGAGCCAAGCCAACTCCAAAGGCACAATTTGTATTCCGCACTTGAGCCGTTGTGTAAAAACTGCTTTAATTCAATAGCCTGTTCTTTTTTTTTTTTTTTTTTGTCAGAAGGCTGAAGAGGCCAGGAATGACTCTTAAATGAGTGAAAATGAAGGAGGATAGAAAGTGTGCAGGATGTAAAGAGAAAAGGAAATTGACATTTTTTTAAAAACAATATCCCTTTTATGAGAAAAGCAGGAAGGTTTTATCTGTCTCTGGAAGGCAGAAGCAGAAACGTTCTTCCATGTGAGAGAATAAAAAAGGGGAAACAAAGCGCCTTCCTGTTTAATTCTTTTATTTACATCGTTTCTTCTATCCCAAGGACACAGTGTGAAGTTCTACAACTGCTGGTTGAAACTAGTTTTACTCTGTAAAAAAAAGGCAGTCTACGCTCTCCTCAATGTTTGATATTCCCCCAAATCCTACAAGCATGACCAAAATCTGTGCTACTATTCTGACACCAGAATCATGCTTTAAAATAAAAAATTTAAATGCAGTGTATTGTTTTTAGATGGTTTTCTTGATCGACGTACTCTATATTCCAACAGGTAAGAAAAAAAAATACTGGCTGTGGTTTATGGGGATTGTAATCCAGACCTACCCCATAGGTTGGATCTCTTTCCCCACCGGCCCTAAATACTGGCTGTGCCTTATGGGATTATAATCCAGATCTACCCGATAGGGATGGGTCTCTTTCCCCACCAGACCCAGATACTGGCTGTGCCTTATGGGGATTATAATCCAGATCTACCCTATAGGGATGGGTCTCTTTCCCCCACCAGACCCAAATACTGGCTGTGCCTTATGGGGATTATAATCCAGATCTATTCCATAGGGATGGGTCTCTTTCCCCCACCAGACCCAGATACTGGCTGTGCCTTATGGGGACTATAATCTAGACCTATCCCAATGGGATGGATCTCTCCCCCCAGCCCCAAATATTGGCTGTGCCTTATGGGGATGATAATCCAGGCCTACCCTATAGGGATGGGTCTCTTCCCCCCAGCCCCAAATACAGGTCGCCTTTCCACACGCCTCCCAATTGCCCCTCCCCCTCTGGCCCCGCCCTTCTCCAGGCCCCGCCCCTTTCTCCAGGCCCCGCCTCTTTCCGGCCTCTCCCTCACCTCGGGTTAAAATCTTGAAACAGGCCCCTCAGGTTCATGGCGCTCCTCCTCCCGCCCTCGCCGGTCCCTCTGCTCGGTCACCACGGCCCCATGGCGGCTCCAGTCCGAAGCCTCCCGGCGAAGGGGGAAAAAAGATAAGAAAAAGAAACCCGGCTCCCGCCTCAGCTCCGCCGACCATCCACCACCTCCCCTTGCCTGCGCCGACTGGGTCTCACTGCGGCTGCGTCGAAGCCGGATCGCGCACGCGCGGGGGGCCCCGCTCAGAACCTCTCAATCGTCGGGGAGTCTTTCCTTCCGCGCCTTGGCGCTCCGCCCCCTCGCTTGTGACGTAAGAACGCCTCGAAGCCGTGCCCTCTTATGGGCAGCCTGTTGCAAGGGCTGGCAGCCTTCCTGTGCCAGGATGGATTTTTCTTTTTTAAAGACAGATTCCGACAAGTGTCCAAATACGTGTCTGGAGAGCATGCTGTTTGATGGGGGGGTTGGGGGGCGGTCAGCAGAGGAGGAATGCATTTTGTTTATTGCAGAGGGGAAGCATGGCAATTTAAAATAAAAATAAAAAGAGGACTGATCACGCATTGAATCCCTGGATGCAACAGGGAAATGCAAATGCAAATGCAACAGGGAAATAAAATAATCGGATTGCCAAACATGGTCGGAAAAGATATTTCTGAGAGGTAAGATCCTGATTTCGTCTTGTTCGAATGAGTTGGTTGCATTTCTATGCTGACTTTTCTCTGATATGCAAACCTGTCCATTTTATCTGTATTCTAAATTCTCTTTTTTCTTCTTCCAAATTTGCCTGTGACAGCTATATCAGGGTTGCTGTAGGTGTTTATTGATTTGTGGGGGCAAATGAATGGAACCCATCCAATGCCAACAGTTGTGAGCCTCAACCTTCTGATCGAACAGCTCAGCAGGGCTGGTTCTTTGGGGGATGAGTGCCACCTGGTGATCCTCGGGTAGAAGGACCGATAGAAGAGAATCTGCAAGAAAACAAGCAAGCTGAGAGACCACCAAGGGACCCCCTGGTTTCAACCCTGAGCTACAAATATTCTTAGTTGGAAACCACAATGCCCAAACTTGCTTGCTGGTGGATTGCCAGTGTTGGTGGAGATATGATTGTTCTTCCTGGCATTTCCTTGATTAGAGGGATTATTTTCTGCTTGATGGTTTGTCAGGGGTTAATTCAACCTGGAAAAAAGGAGGAATTTCAACCCGTGGAACAGAAGTTGCCTTCGGAAGTGGTGGGAGCTTCATTGCTGGAAGCTTTCAAGAATAGAATAGAATAGAATAGAATAGAATAGAATAGAAGATATGGAATGGAATGGAATGGAATAGAATAGAATAGAATAGAATAGAATAGAATAGAATAGAATAGAATAGAATAGAATAGAATAGAATAGAATAGAACAACAGAGGAGAACAGAACAGAATTCTTTATAGGCCAAGTGTGATTGGACACACAAGGAATTTGTCTTGGTGCAAATGCTCTCAGTGTACAGAAAAGAAAAGATACATTTGTCAAGAGTCAAGAATCATAAGGTATAACACTTAATGATAGTCATCAGGTACAATAAGCAATCAAATTGGACTGCCATCTGTCAGAAATGGTGTAGTCTCCTGCTGGGGCGGAGGGTTGGACTAGATGACCTACAAGGTCCCTTCCAACTCTGTTATTCTGTTATTATTATTCTGAAGATAGCAGGTAGAAGATAGATACTGTAGAGCAGGGGTCTCCAAACTTAGTATCTTAGAACGCAGAATCGTAGGATTGGGAGGGACCTTGGAGATCTTCTAGTCAACCCCCTGCTCAAGCAGGAGATCCTAGACCAGGAGTCTTCAAACTTGACAACTTTAAGACTCGTGGACTTCCACTCCCAGAATTCCTCCTCTAGTCATGTTAGCTCAGGAATTCTGGGAGTTTGAAGCCCACAAGTCTCAAACTTGCCAAGTCGGAAGAACCCTTGCTCTGTCTATCATGGAACCCGCTCCCCAAGTTCTACTTCTAGAACGGGCACCTTGGTGAGGATTTGGGGACCTGGGAGAAGCAGGTGACTTCTAACTTAACGTGCTTTTTAAAGGGGAGACCTTTCATGCTTTAAGGATAACCGGAGAATCCTCCCCCCGGGTCCGATATGTCCCAGGTCTTTTTTTGTCCTGAAGGCAAGCCCCCCTCTCCCCCCGACACGCGTGTGCTGGGCTCCCACGAAAAGGTTTGCAGAGACAAAGCTTGGGCGCGCATCGGCGCTTCGTGCGCGCAAGCCAGTTCGCTTTGCGGCCTCAGCCGCCGCCCCGCGGGTCTGGGTGGCGCTTGGGAAGCCCTGCCCGCCGCCACCGCTTCCTCCTCCTCCTCCTCCTCCTCCTCCGGAGCCTGCCTGGCTGGACGGCGAAGACCTTCCCCGGCGGGGCTATGGCACCGGCGAGGCTCCAGCTCTGGTTCCTTGGCGCCTTCTGGGTCTGGCTGAGCTGCCTGATGGGCGGAGGTGATGCGCCTCTCGGATGCGTCCGGTTGGGTGGATGGGTGGAAGGAAAGCCTGCGCACCCACGGGCGGGGGCGAGGCGGTGACCCCCCGAGAGAAGGTTCCCACGACCCTCGGGGAGCCACCCGATCTCTGCAAGCAGCAGTCTGGGCAGTGGGAGATGCCGTTTGGGAGGGGGAGAGAAAGAAAGAGCAAGGGAGGGAAAGGTTCAGGAAAGGTCCCTTCCAACTCTGTTAATAGTTTTCTTTGTATTTTTTTCCTGCGATTGCTACTTTTCTTTTTAGTCTCCTGCAATTGCGACGTTCTTTTTTATTTCCCTGCTTCTTTCGGATCAGACGATTTGCATATGTGCAAAGTGGGAGCGTTAAAATTGGGCTTGCAAATGGATTTGAAGCTGCACCGCTGGAGGGTGCTTGCTTTGCCTTAGCAACTGTGTTATTGGTTTAACAACTGCATTGATTCGCTTAACAATTTCATTGGACTGCCATTTGTCAGAAATGGGGTTGGGTCTCCCGCTTGGGGGGGAGTTGGACTAGATGACCTACAAGGTCCCTTCCAACTCTGATTATCTGTATTATCTGTATCTGTATAATCTGTACCTGAATCCAGAAGTAGATTAGCAATTTAACCACTGTGGGTGGCTGTGAGCAGCTGGTCTCAGCCGCAGCTAAATAACTCTCTTCTTCTTTTTTGGTCAGCGATTAAAACCAAATTAATCTTTTTTGGTTGTTCCATTTCAGCGTTCAAAGCCACTGACTCTTCTAGGGGTCTTCTGTTAGGCTATATTTTTAATAAATGTGTTTAGAAATATCTCTCTCCTCCCACAAGAGTCCTTAAAAATGTGGGGATGATTCATAATAACATGATAAAACCACTGTTCACTTAAACCAGGAAATGTGCAGAAACTGCTCAAAAATTTCCCTGTGTTAAATTTCTCTTGCAGTGTCTCTAAAGCAGAAGTGAAGATTTTTGGGAATTGTAGCTCTCTTCTCTTCTCAACAGTTTCCCTTCCCTTCCCTTCTCAATAGTCTTCCTTTCCTTTCCTTTCCTTTCCTTTCCTTTCCTTTCCTTTCCTTTCCTTTCCTTTCCTTTCCTTTCCTCTCCTCTCCTCTCCTCTCCTCTCCTGTCCTTCCCTTCCGTAGGGCAATTCGATGAGATGATTAAAATATCCAAATCCAATCCGATGAACTCTGTGCATTATCCCATTTGAAGTACGTTGTTTATTTTTTGCCATGCCTAAAACCTGCTTCCTGAAGTTTAGAGAAATAAATCATCTTTGAAAGTATTCACTGCAGGGTACTTTTTTTTTTTTTTTTTAACCAGAAAAAAAGAGAGTTAAGAAGCTTAAAATGATCCCCTTCACCTTTCCACCCTGTTCCTGATTCCCCCATTAGGATTGGCTGGGGGTGCCCAGAGGCCCATCCGTGAAGGCTTAAATGTCCTCTTCGTGGTGGCGGATGACTTGCGCCCTGCCTTGGGGTCTTACGGGGACCCCCTGGTGAGATCACCCAACATTGATCAGCTGGCTTCCAGAAGCGTGGTGTTCCAGAATGCTTTTGCCCAGGTAACGGAGGGTCATCTTCATCATTTGTTTCATTTTCGTGGGAGAGGGTGGTGTCTTGGTTAGTGCCTGGCTGTCTGGAGCATCGTCACAAATCAGGTTTTCCTTCCTCCTGTCATGCCTCTGTTGGAATCTGATTCCGAGGGGGAGGTGGAGCAGCTGACAGGGAGTGGGAGTGTGGTTCTGGTGGCTGTGGAAGAAACTGGGGAAGGACACAGTCCGGCTGGCCCTTCAGAGAAAGACCCAGGGCCACCTCTTCTTCATCCTAGGGCACACAGGGAGGAACAGATAAGGGAGCAACGTGGGTTATAGGGGAGAAAAGGGCCCTGATTCCCTTCATTAGCTGCAGCTGGGAAAACAGGATATAAAAAGGGTGTTTGCACACAGCTCCTTGCTGGAAGCAAAGCGTGAATTATCTTTGTTTGTCAAGTCTTATCTGGGTTCCAAGTCCTCCCAACTGTGTGAGTTTCCTTATCTTTTGAAGTCTGCAATTCCTTATCGTGCCCTGTTTCATTAATTGCTGCGGCGTGGTTTGTGTTGGTTTTTATTTATAATCTATATGTACTTTGGGTTTGGACTGAATTTCTTCCCTTTAAAAACTGTTCTTGGGAGAGTTTTTTTTATCTTCCAGCTGATGATAACTGGACATTCGGGGCCAAGTTGGAGGAATTCAAGGGACTTTACCTACTTTTGTGACTTGGTTGCTTTTGTGCCTGGGTCATCCCACCTCCAGATCAACCTGTGGGCTGTGACTGGTTTCCAATCGGGCCTCGGAAATGGCCGGCGAGCATAGAACCACCATGCAACTGATTCTCTGCCAGGTTGCTGGGTGTCAACTCATAAAATATTCCTCTGGTCTTTTCAGAGTTGCCAACAGAAAGGTAGCGGGGAGCAGTGCAGCAGCTTGGAAACCGCAGGTGCATTCCATAAATAGTTTTTCAAAGATAGTAATTAGGTGACCGAAGTTTCTGCCGTGCAAAATTCTAACTAGAGAACATGATTGATGACTGTTGGCTCTCTCTCTCTCTCTCTCTCTCTCTCTCTCTCTCTCTCTCTCTCTCTCTCTCTCTTTTTTTTTTTTTTTGCCAGCAAGCTGTCTGTGCCCCAAGCAGAGTCTCCTTCCTCACAGGCCGCCGACCAGATTCCACCAGGCTGTATGACTTCAACTCGTACTGGCGAAGCCACGCAGGAAACTACACCACGTTGCCGCAGTACTTCAAGGAGAACGGCTACATCACCATGTCCGTTGGGAAGGTTTTCCACCCAGGTGAGCTTTCCCAAGACCTGCCCTTCCCCCCCCTCAGGAAAGGATTCGAGACCCCAATCCAAGGATTGGGTCCAGCTTTACCTGTGTTTCACCTTTCTGTTTCTCAGGCATCTCCTCAAACCACAGTGACGATTATCCGTACAGTTGGTCCTTTCCGGCTTTCCACCCGTCTTCTGAGAAATACGAGAACACGAAGGTAGACGGACGCGCTGTGGTCGTTAGACAATCGGTGGTCATACAGGGGGTCCTCGACCTACGACCACAACTGAGCCCAAAATTTCTGTTGCTAAGTGAGGCATTGTTGAGTTTTTGCCCCATTTTACGACCTTTCTCGCCCCAAGTTGTTCAGTGAGACACGGTGGTTAAGTGCATCAGGCTTCCCCGTGGACTTTGCTCATTAGAAGGTCACAAAAAGGGAATCACGTGACCCCCCCAGGACGCTACAACGGTCATAAGTAAGAATCAGTGGCAATGTGTCCAAATTTTGACCACGTGACTGTCGGGATATTGCAATGGTTGAAAAACAGCCGTCTGTCACTTTTTTCAGTCCTGTTGTAACTTAAACGACCCCATAATCCCTTGCGGGATGGAATCGGGGCGACTGAATGGAGCTGAGTGTTTACTGGCCGGATGCCCTTCCTGTCACCAGTATAGAGTTCTATTCAGCAGATATATTCTCATTGTGCTCAGAGAGAGAAATATCTGCTTCTACCTAGGATCGAACTCACGCGGCCTCCTGACGGTGAGGCTGACCCCTGCAGTCTTTCTATAGGCTTGTTAAGTTTGCCCTGGTCTCCTTCCAATAACCAGATTTGTTTTACGACGGTTGCTGTTTGCCTTCCAGGTTTGCAAAGGCAAAGACGGAAAGCTTCACGCCAATTTGATCTGTCCTGTGGATGTTGCCGAGATGCCCGAGGCTACTTTGCCAGATATCCAGAGCACCGAGGAGGCCATCCATTTGTTGAAGAGTCTGCAAAGAATCAAGAGGAAGTTTTTTCTGGCTGTCGGCTATCATAAACCCCACATCCCATTCAGATACCCTCGGGTAAGAAAATTTCTCTGCAGGGGGGAAAAAAGGGAGATCTTCCCAGGAAGAGTCTCCAAAAAGTTCTCTCCTAGAAGGGTATATGAATAGAATAGAAATAGAAATAAGAATAGAACAGAACAGAATACATATTGGGATGTAGAATAGAATGGAGTGGAGTGGAGTAGAATAGAGTAGAGTAGAGTAGAATAGAATACATATTGGAATGTAGAATAGAATGGAGTGGAGAGTGGAGTGGAGTGGAGTGGAGTAGAGTAGAGTAGAGTAGAGTAGAGTAGAGTAGAGTAGAGTAGAATAGAATACATATTGGAATGTAGAATAGAATGGAGTGGAGAGTGGAGTGGAGTGGAGTGGAGTAGAGAGTAGAGTAGAGTAGAGTAGAGTAGAGTAGAGTAGAGTAGAATACATATTGGAATGTAGAATAGAATGGAGTGGAGGTGGAGTGGAGTGGAGTGGAGTGGAGGAGTGGAGTAGAGTAGAGTAGAGTAGAGTAGAGTAGAGTAGAGTAGAATAGAATACATATTGGAATGTAGAATAGAATGGAGTGGAGAGTGGAGTGGAGTGGAGTGGAGTGGAGTGGAGTAGAGTAGAGTAGAGTAGAGTAGAGTAGTAGAATAGAATACATATTGGAATGTAGAATAGAGTGGAGTGGAGTGGAGTGGAGTGGAGTGGAGTGGAGTGGAGTGGAGTGGAGTAGAGTAGAGTAGAGTAGAGTAGAATAGAATACATATTGGAATGTAGAATAGAATGGAGTGGAGAGTGGAGTGGAGTGGAGTGGAGTGGAGTAGAGTAGAGTAGAGTAGAGTAGAGTAGAGTAGTAGAATAGAATACATATTGGAATGTAGAATAGAGTGGAGTGGAGTGGAGTGGGGGAGTGGAGTGGAGTGGAGTAGAGTAGAGTAGAGTAGAGTAGAGTAGAGTAGAATAGAATACATATTGGAATGTAGAATAGAGTGGAGTGGAGTGGAGTGGAGTGGAGTGGAGTGGAGTGGAGTAGAGTAGAGTAGAGTAGAGTAGAGTAGAGTAGAGTAGAATAGAATAGAATAGAATAGAATAGATATTGGAATGTAGAATAATAGAATTAGAATAGAATAGGAATAGAATAGAACAGAACAGAACACATCACATATTGGAATGTAGAATAGGATAGGATAGGAATAGGAATAGGAATAGGGAATGGAATAGAACAGAATACATATTGGAATGTAGAATAGAATAGAATAGAATAGAATAGAATAGAATAGAATAGAATAGAATAGAATACATCACATCACATACTGGAATGTAGAATAGAATAGAAATAGAAATAGAATAGAATAATAGAGTTATATAATGGATATAACTATGATGTACAAATGCCACGTATTTTTTTTAAAAAAGAGACTATACTGTATGACTATGAGAATTATGGTTATGATATGGTGTATAATACTACAGATATTTAAAAAGGATTTGATACAGCCAGTATTCTGTTGTTGCAAAACTGGGAATGTGAGGTAGAATAAAGGAAAACATACAATAAAAATATTTATTAAAAAAGAAAAGAAAAGAAAAAGCCAATTTGGATTATCGCTTCTCTCCAGAAATTTCTCAAATTGTACCCGTTGGAAAATGTCACCTTGGCTCCTGATCCAGCAGTTCCTAAAAAACTTCCTTCCGTCGCCTACAATCCCTGGACAGACCTAAGGCGGAGGGAGGACGTGGCTGCCTTCAATCTCAGTTTCCCTTATGGGCCCATTCCAGAACACTTCCAGGTAGAGTTTCCCTTACGGGCCCCTTCGGTTGCGTTTCCATGAGATGACGGTTTGGCTGTGGTCTGAAAGACGCCGGTGGGATAAGGGAGTTGGGTGTCCAGTCTCCCATTTTATTCCTTCTGGTAGTCCTCGACTTACAGCAGTTTCATTCAGCGACTGTTTGAACGCCACTGTTCTCTGCCCGGTTGCTGGGTGGGTGTGGGATTCACTCAACAACGGCAGCAAAGACAAGTTTGTAAAACTCACTTCACACAGTCTTGCTTCGCCCCAGAAATTTTGGGCTTAGCTGTGGTCATAAGACAAGGACTATCTGTATTAATGATGCACAGGCGGGTGCATTACAAACAAATTACATCCTGAAAGACCTTCTAAGGCCTCTTGGGGGCAGTTTTGATTGATGGCGTAGCAGCCACCACTCATTTTTTTTTGTCCCCTATTTTGCAAACTTGTTCTGTAGCGGAAGATTCGCCAGAGTTATTTTGCCTCCGTCTCCTACGTTGATACCCTGGTGGGAAAGTTGCTGAATGCCCTGGATGAGGCAGAGCTATCTCACAACACCGTGGTTGTTTTCACCGCGGACCACGGTAAGACCTCCGCATTCAGTCTACAAATATCATTTCAAATATGTGTTGAGGCTGCCAAAGTGGTGGCCGTAGCATCAGGCACACCGTTTGCCTGTTCTGTACCTATCAGGTGCGAACAAACAAAACGCGTGTAGAGTATGAAATGGCAACTTCATTGCGTAACGCCTATTTCACAGGAATCTTCCCAGGCAATTTTGCCTCTGGAAAGGACTAGACAAGGTTAAACGGCATTCAAGAGGGGTGGAACTTGCGGAGTGGTGCGGTGGCCTCGAGGTGGAATTCTTGCCTCACAATCGGGAGGCTGGGAGTTTGATCTTAGGTAGAGGCAGATATTTCTCTCTCTGGGCATTATGGGAATATATCTGCTGAACGAAAGTCATTGGTGGCAGGAAGGGCATCCGGCCATTTAGCACTCTTATGCTTACGTAATGATTCCAGACTAATTCCCTGCTTGACTCCTCTCTGCAACTCAGCCATTCTCTTTCCGACATCAGCTCCTACCTCGTTCTAAGGTTGGCTGAAGAGCTTTGGAGATTTTAAAAGCCTGGTTGTTCTTCGATGACTTTGTGGTCGATCCTAATTAATGTTTTATATCCAACTCTTGATTCTTCCTTTTTTTTCCTGGATGGATCCACAGGATTGCTCTCAATGCTGTCTCCCCTTCATGGTTCTTGATTTCATTTAGGGTGGTCATTGGGTGAGCACGGCGAGTGGGCGAAATACAGCAACTTTGACGTAGCCACGCGAGTGCCACTGATGTTCTACGTGCCAGGAGTGACAACTCCAATCTCTTATCCTGGACAGAAATTTTTCCCATTCATTGACCCCTTTGCTCAAGATTCCTGCTCTGGGCTTCCAGGTAAAAAAATCCAGCATTAACAGTACAAAAATCAAACGTTCGATGTCAGGATTCCGACAATCCACACACACCCCATTCAAATCATGAGTCTCTAGCCCAGTGGTGGCTAACTTTTTTCGGCTCCTGTGCCAAAAATTGCATGCCCCCAACCCCTTACCTGCACTGCGCCTCACAGGTGATTTTTTTGGCTGGTTTGAGGCCTTTTTCGGCCTCCCAGAGGCTTGGAAAAAGCCTCTGAAAGGCTTTTCAGGCTGAATTACAGGAAGTGATGAAACGGGCCTATAATTCGTCCTGAAAAGCCTCCGGGAGGCCGAAAAAGGCCTCAAATCAGCTGGGAAAAAAAATCAGCTTTGAGGCACGCGCATGTGCAGTGGCTCGCGTGCCAGGACAAATGGCTCTGTGTGCCAGTTATGGCACGCGTGCCATAGGTTCGCCATCACGGCTCTAGCCACATCTCTCAGAGTTTAAAAGAATAATTTATTAGGAGTGAATATGCTGGCACTACCTGGGCGCAGCCGACTCTGAGACACATCATCCATTTCCCCCTTGACCCTGGTCTTCCCTCACCCCCTGGATGTGTATTCTCCAATGGGACACATCCATAGCCAAGAGTCATCAATCATGCTCTTCAGTAATCTTCTTGCGCACCAAAAGCTTCAGCCGCCTAGCAATTATCTATGAAAATATTTTAGGAATACATTACCTTCCCCCAATCCCTTTCTGCTGACAGAGAGAGCTAAGAAGCCTCCTCCTGAGTGATTCTCAGAGTGTATCTTTGGCCATGCGAATAGTTTCTTTAAGTTTTCTTTAAGTTTCTGTCTATGGGTGAAGAACAACCAAGGACAGAAGCGGGGGGGTGGGATTCAAAAATCCCAGCAACCGGTTCGCTGCCGAGTTGCTGGGTGGGCGTGGCCATGGTGGGCGTGGACTACTGGAACTTTTTTTGGGGGGGGGGGCGTTTTTTGCCTTCCCAAGAGTCCAGAAGCTTCCCTCGGGCCTTTGAGAGGGCAAAAACAGTCTCTCCGAAAGCCAGAAACAGGCCCATTTCCGGAAGGCCCATTTTTTTCCCCCTCCCAGAGCCTCTGCATGGACCCTGCACTTAACTGCATCAAAAATGGGCCACCTGGAGACCCCTGGGCGGGGATGAGCAGGGCCAGCAGGTCGGTTCAAATACCGGTTTGGCGAACGGATGCTAATTTAACATCCGGTTCACTCGAACCAGTCCAAACCGGTAGAATCCCACCCCTGGATAGAAAGAAGTAACTCCAGGTATCGTTCTTGGACCTGACACCCCCTACTCTAATTTTTCCTCCTCTCCCACTCCAGGAAAACCCAAAGAAATGGTTGAATTGGTGTCTCTCTTCCCAACGCTTGCAGAACTGGCTGGACTGGCCGTTCCTCCTGCGTGTCCTCAGCCCTCCTTCCACGTCCCTCTTTGCAGTGAAGGGAAGAGCTTGGTGCAGTACTTCCCATCCTCCAGCGGGGAGAAGGAGAACCATGGCTCCAAACGAAAAGAAACCCCGGTTGCCTTCAGCCAGTACCCGCGTCCTGGAGACATTCCTGCACCGAATTCTGATTTGCCGTTACTTCAAGATATACGAGTCATGGGCTATTCCATCCGTACGGATGATTGCAGGTGTACAGTCTGGTTTGGGTTTAATCCCAACAACTTCACGGTCGACGTGAAAGATATCCATGGGGGAGAGCTGTATTTTGAGAAAAGTGACCCCAACGAAGATCATAACCGGTACAACGAAATCCTGCGTGGGTTCCCTCTTCCGACGCGTTGTCCTCTACTCGATTGTTTGAAATTGGGGGTCAATTCAGTGAACCTCTGCTAAGGAATTGACCTCCCTGCGGCTCATGTATATGTCCTGCTTTGTGTTATACACAAAGACGCCTCCAAGGGTGACCGTTTTTGTATCAAAAGGTTTTAAATGCTGATATAAGAATAAATTTGAATATGTATATATATATATGTTCATGAAAAGAAATCTCCTGTCGTGTCTGTCGAATAGTTCTGGAGAAAACAATGATGATATTAGAAAAGAGATAGTTTAGTTTAGTTTATTGTCATTGCACCTCGTATAATGAAATTAAATACCATCTTCAGTATACATTATGACTGAAAATAAACACAAACGCACCTCCTTCACATTCTATGCGTTGAATTGAAGGCCCCTGATATTTCATTAATATTGCACTATACAGCAGAATTCAGTAGACTTTTACTGCCCTGGGATAGGAGCTGTTTTTTAGCCTATTTGTCCTTGTTTTACTATCCTGTACCATCTGCCAGATGACAATAGTTAAAAAAGGGTGTGTGTGTGTGTGTGTGCCCAGGATGAGATGGATCTTTGAGAATGTTTTGAACTTTCTTAAGGTAGAAAACAAATCAAAATTAAGTAGTTAAGTGATCTGAGTGAGATTCTGGGCATGTTCTTTTGGAGATGAAGAAACTGGGAATTCGAGCTGGGAATTCTGGCAGGTATCCCCAAATACCTGGAGGGACCAGAATGGGAAGTCTAAATTACATCCCCAGGGAGCTAGTGATTCCTTCTTTTTAGGTTTTTGTCAGGTGCAAAGAATAGGACCACCTGTTAAACTCCAGTTGAGCTGAGGATTGATGGCTCATGTTTGTACACAGGAATGTAGTCAACAAATGGTCAACCGTAAATTGGTGTTAGATAAAATTCAATGGAATTCAAGGCAGAGGTGATATTCAGCAGGTTCTGTCCAGTTCTGGAGAACCAGTAGTGGAAATTTTGAGTAATTCAGAGAAGTGGCAAATCCCACCTTTCTCTGGCCCCACCCACATCTATTCTCCTCCTCCCACTGAGTCCCAGCTGATCGGCTGGGTCTTCTTTGGTTGCCCTGTACAGGAGAATGGAGCTGGAAAGCAGGTTAGTGGGGTGGGGAGGGAATGGGGATTTTGCAGTAACCTTCCCCCTGGAGAGGGGAGGGAATGGAGATTTTACTGTATCCTTCCTCTGCCACGCCTACCATGCCATGCCCACCAAGCCACGGCCACCAATCTATGCCATGCCCACCAAGCCATGCCCACAGAACTGATAGTAAAAATGTTTGAAACCTACCACTGATTCAAGGGGTGTTGGACTTGGAAAATTTGCGGACATGTAACGATTCTAGGCTAGGTCCTCTCTTGACTCCACTCCCAAGGTCTCCTTTTTCTCCTACTGTTTTGGAGAAACATCTGACTCATCAAGAGGAACAGAAGGCCCACAGTCTTATTCCAGATCTATTAAGGTTGTTCTGTTGTCCTTCTTTCCACATGGTTTTGACTAGCTAATTTTCCTGGAAGCTGTTTTCTAGTTTCCCGGAGTTTCTCTGTTTCACCCAAACTGTGCACCGTTTGTACCCTGGGATATATTTTGGAAAGAATGAGCATCTCCACCAAAGGGCAGCAGCTGTGGCAGACAAATCTTTCCACGATACGGTTTGTCAACAGTAGATCCCCCAAAACAAATCTATTGAAGATGGTTTTGTGGTTGCCTGAAAGAACTAAAATAGAAAAGAGCTTATAGGCTATTTTAGGGCTTAATGCCCTCATTTATTTAACTGTAAGAAAGAAGCGAGAACAATAAAACAAAAAGATTTATTTTGTGATTTATTTGAAGGGCTGGTTGAAAGTAGGCCTGCTTTAAGAATCTCTTTTGTAATGTCAGCCAAAATAGCCAGAGAGGGACATCAAGGTTCAGCTGGTGATATGAGGGTCTATTTGCTTATATATTTTTAACTCTAGTTTTTAAAATTATTTCTCTGTTGAGTGGGAAACTCAGTTGGATTTTGTTCGGAGGAGAAAATCCTATTTATTTTATGTGTATAGCTGCCCTTTCCAACAGCTGATGAGCAGAATGCATTATCAGCAAGATTATACAGGTGAGAGGCAGGATTCTTGAAACTTCATTTACTTTTTTCTAATAAGCCTGGCTAGGGAGCAAGCATCCTCCCAAGGACTCAAGATCCTAGAAAAACAAAAATGCAGATGGCTTAAAGTGATGGAGGGAAGGAGAGGGGTAAAGAGAAAAATGCAAAGCTATTCTCGTTGAATAGATGGAGATGCCACTCTTGACCTCTTCCATGGCATCAGTTAGACCAGAAGGCATTTTGCCCACATCAACAAAATTTGCTCCCTGCCTAGCAAATCAAGAGTAGTCAGACCTGGAGATTCCCGCAGTTAAACAGGAGGCAAAAGAGCCTGGTCGACAAAAAACACTTTTATTTAGTTAATAAAGTGAGATTAGCTTGAATTAATTCCTTTTTTTTTTTTTTTTGCCTTCCCTCCGTGCAAATGATACGAAGCATCTTAAGACTTAATCTGGTCTTTCAACCTAACTTAAAATTTTTTTTTCTTTTGCGGGGAGTTTGTGGAATCGAACCGAAAATCCTATCACTTTACAAGATTTTACAGATTTAGAGTTGGAAGGGACCTTGTAGGTCATCTAGTCCAACCCCCTGCCCAAGCTGGAGACCCTACACTATTTCTGACAGATGGCCATCTAGTCTGTTCTTAAAAGCTTCCAGGAACCATTGGGTTTGCGTTTTAAAAATCTATTTATTTGTTTCATGTTCTCGCAGTTATGGAAACACCCCAAAATGTAGTAACAGCCCTTTGGGCTTCTGACCAGGTTTTGCTTATTTGAAGGGAGATAATCTTAGATTTGGGGGGGTTTATGACTCAAAGGATGGATAAGAGGATGGCTGTTTTCAGCCCTTAAAATGCCAAATTGCAACACTGGTTAGAGAAGGATATGGGTGATGCATAGAAGTGAAGTTATGTATATGGGACATTCAAGTAGTCTTCTACTTACAACCATTTGTTCAAAGTTACAACATCATTGAAAATTTGTCTTGCAACACAAGCACAAAATCCAGAAGTGATATCCTAATTAAAAATACAATATTCCCCTCTTCGAATAGGACAATCAATCTAACCCTTAGTGCTTTACCTGCCCTGCTGTTGAAATAATACCTATTTCTACTTGCACTTAATAATCTTTACAAACGATCACCATTTATATTAAGAAAATTCACGGCATTCTTTCAGGTTCTTTAACCTTAAAGGGAAAAATATGTCTGATGAGATAGCGGTTGGCATAACGTCCTCTGCCATCCCCCAGAGTCCATTTAAGCTCACATCTACTGCTTCAGTGACTCCATCCAGCCCCCTCCGTCTCTGCCGTCCCCTTCTTCTTTTTTTTCTCTCAATCTTTCCCAGCATTTGGCTCTTCTCCAGTGAGTCCTTCCTTCTCATGAGGTGGCCAAAGCCTTTGCCTTTTATCTTCAGGATCTGGCCTTCTAAAGAGCAGTCAGGGTTGATCTCCTCTGGGACTGATGGCCTTGCGGTCCAAGGGACTCGCAGGAGTCTTTTCCAGCCCCAGAGTTCAAAGGCCTCCATTCTTTGGTGCTCAGCCTTCCTTACGGTCCAACTTTCACAGCCATACATTGCAACTGGGAAAACCACAGCCTCGACTCTAAGCACTTCGGTTGGCAGGGTGATTGATGTCTCTTCTTTTTAGAGACACACATCTTAAAAGTTATTAAAGTTGAGAAACTAAAAGTGTTATGCCTCGGAAAAGCAGCAGGGTGTAAATCTAACCGCATCCACTGGAGGTCACTAGGACTATAGAGAAAAAAATGCTTTAATCCCAACTCTTCAAAGTCCAGAATTATTATTATTATTATTGGCTCTAAGGTAGGCTAGTGAAACATGGACACTAAACTCACAATCGAGACAAAAGCTACAACGGGTTCAAAGAGCCACGGAAAGATACATGTTCGGCATCACAGGACAAGATAAACCTGCACGTGGATGAGACAACAAACGAAGATATACGATGCCATCAAAAGAATTGTAAAAGAATTGAAATGGGCTGGTCCCGTAGCAAGAAGAACTGAGGGCAGATGGACCAAAGTGGTCGTAGAATGGATCCTGCTTCATCAAAAGCGTCCATGAAAGAGATCTAAAACAAGATGGATGGATGACATCAAAAAGTATCATCATTTTTTAACAACCCCATAATCCCTTGCGGGGTGGAATTGGGGCAACTGAATGGAGCTAGCAGAGTGTTTACTGCCCGGATGCCCTTCCTGTCACCAATGCGGAGTTTTGTTCAGCAGAACAAGTTGAAGATTACTTGTATATCATCATCATCATCATTCTCATCTCCTTTTAACAACCCCATAATCCCTTGCGGGGTGGAATCAGGGCAACTTAATGGAGCTGTGTGTTTACTGGCCAGATGCCCTTCCTGTCCCCAGTGTGAAGTTCTATTCAGGAGATATATTGTCATTGTACCCAGAGAGGGAAATATCTGCCTCTACATAGGATCGAACTCACAGTCTCCTGATTGGTGAAGCAAGAGCCCCACCTCTAGGCCACCACTTCAGTCCAGACAAAAATCAGCAAGTATGGTGGCCCCAGTTGGCAACGAAAGCTCAGGACCGTTTTGGTTGGAAACACACAGAACAGGCTGTCATGCCCCAGTTGGACTCTGATTCCGAGGGAGAGGTGGAACAGCTGACAGGAAGTGGGAGTGTGGCTCCGGTGGCTGTGGAGGAAACTGGGGAAGGGCACAAGCCGGCTGGACATTCAGAGGAAGACCCAGGCCCACCCCCTCCTCATCCTAGGGTACGCAGGGAGGAACGGAAAAGGGAGCAACGTAGTTTATGGGGGAGGAAAGGGCCCTGATCCCCTTCTTGGGCTGCAGCTGGGAAGACTGTTTAAAAGGGCAAACTGCGCATGGCAAAGTTGCTGGAAGCAAAGCGTGCATCATCTTTGTCGAGGCTTAACTGGGTTTTGGCGTCCTCCCAACTGTGTGGGCCTCATTATCTTTTGGAAGTCTGCAATTTATTATCCTGGTCTGTCGTGTTAATTACTTCAGCGTGGTTTGTGTTGGTTTTTTTTAATTTCTACTTTATCTGCATGTTGGGTTCGGACTGCATTTCTTCCCTTTGTGAAACTGTTTTTGGAAGAGTTTGATCTCCTGCTGAGGATAATTGGATATTGTGGGCCAAGTTGGAGGCATTAAAGGGAATTTATCTACTTTGGTGACTTTGTTATTTTTGTGCCATTCTGCGGGTCATCACACAGGTCTTCATTCTGCAGTGGACAGACAATAGCTAGAATGAGGTGATGGGGAATGGCTCATTTATCCCTGTTCCTTTTATCTGATGGCCAGTATGGACAGAGGACAGACCTTCTTCTCTAACATGACACACACCTGTGCAACATATGACAGTGGCTCTAAAGGACATCTGAATTCATGGAATTGCAAATGTAACTTAGGACAGCAACTGGAGGACATTGAGAGAAATATGGCATGTGTTGCTGTGCAGAAGAATCACAATTTCAGGTTGTTAAGTTTGGGGAGCCCCTTATATTCAAAGCCACTAATAACTAACCAACCAACCAACCAAGGTCAAAAGACATATAATAGGAAGTCAAAAATGCACAATTCTGTCCCTTAATTGTTGACTTTACAGGATGCCTCTCCATCAGTTTTTGGACACAGAAGTTCAACCTGTGACAATTGAGATTGTGGTGCATTTTATTTGATTTCTTTGACACCAAAGTGAGTCCAGCCACTTCTACAAATCTTGTTTTCCTTGGAAGTTTTTCATCGCGGGGAAAAATAACTTACACATCGGTCCTATTTTTGCCGGGAAATTAAACGCTTCTTTGCCCCTTGGCCAGATCTTGTCAACTGGCTAATTCTTGAACTTAACACCAAATCCAGTTCGTTATTTTTCCTCTGATTGCATAAAAATGTGGAATTGCAGCTTTTGCACATAGATAGAAACCAGCAATTTGGCAATCCGGCAATCCATGTACAGAGAACTACAAAACTGAGTTAGCAGACTTATACGTTTAGAGCGAGGAATTGGCAACGGTTTCGAACCTCCAAAATCAGAGGAACCATTTTCCCCCCTCTGAATTAGTATCATTGGGAATTAACAGCAGAAACGGACTAATGAGCAAATGTCATTTTTGTTGACTTCCGAAGTCCCTTTGATTTGATGTAATTTGACAGAGTTCCTGCCACCGTCTCTCTCTCTCTCTTTGCCAGGAGAACCGATAGCAGAGATTTTAAGTAGTTTGGAGAACCAGCAAATGCCACCTCTGACTGGCCCCGCCAACCCCATCTATTCTCTGCCTCCCATTGAGTCCCAGCTGATCGGCTGGGTCTTCTTTGGTTGCCCTGCACAGGAGAACTGAGCTGGAAAGCAGGTTAGTGGGGTGGGGAGGGAAGGGGGATTTGGCAGTATCCTTCCTCTGCCATGCCCACCAAGCCACACCCACAGAACCAATAGGAAAATTTTTGGAATCCCATCACTGGTATTGAGATGCTCATAAAATGGAGCAGCTGGATTGCAGGTCTTATTATGTTGTCTCTCTAGCCTGGTTTTATCATTGATTATGACCTTCTGACAAATGGAACTTAGCCAGCAAGATGGCGAAGGAGACAGCCTTCGCCATCATCATTTCCCTACATCTGGCATCACGATAAATATTTGATGGCGTAAACACCCAATCACTCTTTATGGAAACTCATCCTGCCTCTCCTTTGGGTGGTAGATTATTGTTTCCTCATTTGCATTTTGCATGTTTCCTTTCTTTAAAAATGGCAAATGTAATTGCCTTCCCATCCATCCAAGTGGAAAGCTAAATAATGAAACAGATATTGGATTGTTTCCCAATCAGTGAAAATGATGGCTTGGCTTGATGGGATCCAGAGATGGTTGTTTGGGGGCAGGTTCCTTTAAAATCAATAGGATTAATTAGAATTCATTTCAATTAATGTAAGTGACGCTTCACCTAGGACTAAATTTAAATCCAACGAAAGTGGTGTTTTTTTTTTAAAAAAAATATTATTGCGTGCTTTATTAGCGAGGGGAAAAAAAAGTATTGTAAAATCATTTCAGCATGAATGAGGAGAATAACCATTATGGAAAGATCAATCATATAAACTAACCCACTTGCTTGTCCAATAGTTATGCAAAATAACACATCTCAATATGTCATAACCCAGTTAGAAAATCCATCTCTCTAATTTCTCCATCTCTCCCAGTAGTGAGGGGGAAAAAACACTGTGTTTCATTTCCAAGTTTCTAATATATTTTGTTCTTCTGTATAGCCTAAACCATATGTCCATTTCGAGCAACTTAATAAAAACAGGTGCTTCATTTGCTAACTAACGTTACTTCCCCTTTCTCTTAAATCCTGGCTCCATGTTGAATTAGTAACATTCCTTGTCTCAGATCCAGGAATTGTAGCAAGTATCTCTCTTATTAATATTTTAGAGTTCCAGTGTCGTAGCTCTCATTATTTTTTGGACCAATATGATTCCAGTGGGTCTTCCTAAGTGTTGAATCCATTATTATCTAAACTAGTGTTTCTCCACCTTGGCAATTGTAAGATGGGTGGACTTCAACTCCATCCTAGATGAAAGCGATAAAGTCTTTAAAAAATCTTCCACCCACCTATCCACTTATCACCTATATATCTTTATTTCTCTCTCTACTCAATATACATCCATCCATCCACTTCTTTCTGTCTCAACTATCATCTATTCACTTAGAGAGGGCTGTGAAGCACTGTGACATGGTACATAAGTCTAAGTGCTATTTTTATCTATTCTGTCTTCTTCATCTCTATCTATCTATCTATCTATCTATCTATCTATCTATCTATCATCTATCTATCTATCTATCTATCTATCTATCTATCTATCTATCTATCTCTATCTCTGTTTTCTCTCATCTCTATCCAACCATTATTTTCCTTCTATCTATCTATCTATCTCTATCTATCTATCTATCTATCATGTATCATCTGTATCTATCTATCTATCTATCTATCTATCTATCATCTATCTTCTATCTATCTATCTCTGTCTTCTCTCTCTCTCTATCCAACCATTATTTTTCCTTCTATCTATCTATCTATCTATCTATCTATCTATCTATCTATCTATCTATGTATCATCTATGTATCTATCTATCTATCTATCTATCTATCTATCTATCTATCTATCTCTGAAAACAGAAATAGCCAGCATGAAAGATGGTTTGGTGACTTTGGGCCAATCACCAAAAGATTCATGAATTCTAGTCTCATTTTAGGCATGAAAAACCAACAGTGGGCCAATCACCAGGAGACCTGTGAGTTCTAGTCTCACCTTAGGCATGAAAAACCAGTTGTGTGACTTTAGGCCAATCACCGGGAGAGTTC
Organism: Notechis scutatus; assembly: GCF_049901735.1. NCBI lineage: Eukaryota > Metazoa > Chordata > Lepidosauria > Squamata > Elapidae > Notechis > Notechis scutatus. Next base: position 19,460,116 of record NC_142018.1, read on the forward strand.
TAGTCCTGCCTTAGTTCGGAAAGCTGGCTGTGTGACTTTGGGCCAATCACCGGGAGACTGGGAGTTCTAGTTCCCCAGGAAAAACCAGTTGAGTGACTTTGGTCGAGTCCTTCTCTCTCAGCCCAACCCAGTTCTACAGGGTTGTTGTTGTGGGGAAAATAGGAGACGGAGTTAAATACATTATTCTCTTTGAGTTATTCATAAAAAAACAATAAAAGTCAAGATAAAAATAATCTAAAATTAAATTTAAAAAACTACATCAAAGGAGAGCGATTTAAAAAGTGCAGATTAAATGTTGGGCTCTTTACCACCCTGTGAAAAATGGCTAAACCCTCATTCATGTTTCACTTGCATTTTTGGGTACTTTACTTTTCCTGTCTTTCAATTTTTCCTCCTCCCACCAATTCTCCAAACCACAATTGCATATTTTGGTAAATTCTGGGAATTGAAAGGTCTTCTGAGGGAAAAAAAAATCATGATAATAAGATGTCCAGCCTCCAGCCTCCTGACCACTGGTTCTATTCTTAACAGATTTGTTTCAGATACCATTACAAATATAGTTTCACTCACATAAACACAAACACATCCGTTGTTTTCCTTGTCTCTCTCTCTCTCTTTCTCTCTCGCTGCCAGATAGGCAGCACACACAATAAATATTTAATAGCAATTCCTCTCAGGCATATTTGGACCCTCCTAACATCTCATTACAATGTCTCAGAGAGGCACCCTTATTTTTAGTTGCTTAATTATGTTAACGAAGAGCTGAGCCGAGGAGCTGTTAGGATCGCAAAACGATTAAAATCGCTTCGGAGGTCTTTGGCTATGTCATTATGGTCCCCCTTTTAGTTTTTCTAACGGCCTTCCTTAATTTTTTTTCTTTTTCAAAACATTTATTTGGTAAGTGCTTTACTGTATTTTGCAAACAACGACAACAAATCTGCCCTGCTTTTTTATTTCTTCTTTCCACCACCTCTTCCCAGCCAAGTAATATGGCCCGGAGGAGGAAGGAAATGTGCTTGAAAACTGCATTTTGAGTCATTAAACTTTTAAAGGAATCTTTGGCTGATGGACTCAGTTGTCCCAAAGGTGCTTTTTTTTCAAGAGGCAAGTGGACTTTCTGGTTTTTTTTTCTTTTGAAGACTTTTCGCTTCTCACCTAAGAAGCTTCTTCAGCTCTGAGAGCAGAAGAACCTTCTGAGAGAAGCCAAAGAAGCTTCTTGGATGAGAAGTGAAACCTCTTCAAAGAAAAAGAAAGTCCAGCTGCCTCTTGGAAAAAGCATGTTTTTTTCCCCCGGGTTTAGCTGGGAGGGCTGTCAGGAGAGCATCCTTATTCCTGTTTCAGATTTTCCCAACCTTGGGAGGGGGAAAAAAGACACATTTGCAACTTTGCCATGCTTAATTATGAATGTTGTACCTGAAGCCGTCGCTTAAGAAAAGAAATATTGGAAAGCATTTCCACGCCCTCCGGTAATTGAAGGTATTCCATATCCTTTTTATTTTTATTTTTAAAGAGAAAAAGTTTAAATCACAGGTGAACACTTGAACGCAGGTAGTTCAACAGAAGCTTTGGGCTGACAGCTAATAATTAATGAACAATGAACGGTGTTCTTCAAACTGTCACTGTGATTGGCAGGATTGTCTATTGGAAAGGGAAAAGATTTTGTTAATGTGGCAGACGGCAGTCTGGGAAACATTAACGCTTCGCAATCCCCATCGCGTTTCTGCTAAACGTTTGACGTGACAGCTTGCCCTGTGTGGGATAGAGGAGAGCTCACTTGCCTCGCAACACAGGTGTCCAACGCAACTATGGAGCATTGAGCCTCTGGGCCATCTATCTTGCTCTTCTCTGCATTCTTTCTAGGGTCAGATTAACGGAGTTGGAAGAGAGGTTGGAGGTCTTCAAGTCAGGGTCACCTTAGTGGTGCAAATCGGTGTGGAGCCTTCTTGGAACTGTTGAAAGGACCGTGTTGTAGACTGGAGATAGGTGATGTTGTATCCCCTCCCCATCTGTTCAATTTTCACACAAATGGCCTCTTTAACCCCTCTTTCAAACTACTGGCCCTCTCTGTCCAAAATATGGACTTTGTTGTCTTCAAAAGAGCGGCCTTTTGTCTTTTAAACGTTCCACCTCATTAGAAGGCAGAATCCGTTGTTGCAATAACCCCAAGAAGTTTATTACAGTTAAATTTGTTGATGTGTACCCAGGCTGCCTTAGGTACACTGAGTAGAAACAAAACAGGAACTCGTCCCCGTGTTCATATCCAACTTATCCTAAGTCTTCTTCTTTTTTAAAAGCTTCGCCACTTCGTTGCTCTATAAAAAGCCTCCTCGGATAGAATCAGCAGATGGCTCCTTACTCGTGAAGACTGTTAGCGGGAGAAGCAGATGGCAACCGAGGAAGAGAAAAATCAACTCCCATTTCTGAAATGGGAGAAAAATGGGACAAGCAACTTCGCCATTAAAACAAACAAACCACCCAAAGAAAAACTCACATGTGCGCAACTCAGAGATAGGAAATATCTTTTCCTGCTTTTTTTATTTTTTTCCCGATGGGAAACAAGAACTTTTCTTTTTTAATTCAACAGAGATCTCAACTTTGGTTTTAACCCACAGGGCAAAGTGGATGGCTTTTTTTGTTGTGGCTGTTGTTAGAGATTCCTTTGAAAACAAATCTGGATGGATAGAGGAGAGAGAGAGTGAGAAAGAGAGAAAAAATAGATAGATAGATGAGCTAGATAGATAGAAAGATAGATTATATACATACATACATACACACATACATACATACATACATACATACATACATACGTGTGTGTGTGTGTTTACATTTGTATGTATGTGTGTGTGTATATATATATACACACACATACACAAATGTATATACACATACACACATACATGCACAAATATATACATACATACATACATACATACATATATATATATATATATATATATATATATATATATATATATATATAGAGAGAGAGAGAGAGAAATAGAAAAAGAGAGAGCTAGAGATATATAGACATAGCGATAGAGAGAGAGAAATAGAAAGATTAAAAAGATAGAGATAGAGAGATATCCAATTAGTGATGTTTTTTTATCGTCCTTTTAAACCACTGTTTCCCTGTTTGAAAGTTTTAAAAATGCTCATGTGTTTATTTTGTGGCAAATGTTCTGAATCTCAGAAGAAACCAAACAAAGAGATAGGATGGAATAAAACAGTAAATGTATGCTCACAAATTGAAGAGATCAGTATATAATCATCAACCAATAGGATTGTAACCTAAAATGGATCTTCTGATCAGTTTTAGTATTGATATGAAGGTATCAATATTTTTATCCGGTATGCTTTTGTGTCTAAATGCAACACAAGACTTGTACTTCAAACAGCCTCTTTGTATGGGGTGTTCTTATTTCTCTCTCTCTCTCTCTTTCTCTCTCTCTCTCTCTCTCCCCCTTTCTCCTCTCTCCCCTCTCTCCCCTCTCTTTCCTCTCTCTCCTTCTCTCTCTCTCCCTCCTCTCTCCTCTCCTCTCCCTCCTCTCCCTCTTCTCTCTCCTTCTCTCTCTCTTTCCTTCCTCTCTCTTCTTCTCTCTCTCCTCTCTCTCCTCTCTCCCTCTCTCTACTCTCTTTCCTCTTTCTCCTCAGTCTCTCTCCCCTCCTCTCTCTTTCTCTCTTCCCCTCCCTCTCTCCTCTCTCTCTTTCTCTCTTTCCTCTTTCTCCTTCTCACCCTTCTTCTCTCTCCTTCTGTCACTTTCTCTCTCTCTCCCTCCTCTCTCTCCTTCTTTCCTTCTCTCTCTTTCCATGCTGCCTTCCTTTTTAAAGTCTCCCACTCTACTTGGGAACATGCAGAAAAGTCAGACTTTCCCTACAGCTGAGAATGTTCCACTGTGGTTCCTTTAATGGAGTGAAGACACTGTGCTTGGGATGCTGCGCTACTCGGTGAATTTAATGACTTTATGAAGATAAATGTTGGCCTTCCATAGCTCCTTCTCGTCAGACTACATTGCAGCGAAACCCTATTGCTAGAGGAACACGTTCCCGTTGCGTTTTGTAGCACATCTGCATGCGCCGACTATCTAACTCTCTTGCCGCATGAAATTGCACTTCAAGCAAGAAATAATCACGTTTCTGCATTCCCCTCACAAATTTTTTCCCCTCACAAATACAAGGAAATTCAGCCTTGTGGCTCATGACCAACCTCCTAAGACATTTTGCATAATGAAGAAATTGTGGATGCTTTTAATTTTGGAAGGATGCCTTCCAGATACGAACCCAATAGCATTAATAAGCAAAACAGAAATATCCGTGGGGGCTTTTTCTTTGGAATTAAAAAAAAATCCATACAGGTAGTGCTCAATTTATGACCAAAATTGACCCCAGAATTTATGCTGCCAAGTGAGAAATTTCTGAAGTGAGTTTGGCTCCCTTTTACGGCTCTTCTTGCCACAGTTGCTAAGAGAATTACTTCAGTTGTTAAGTTAGCAACACGGTTGGTAAGTGAACCCAGTTTCCCCATTGACTTGGCCCAATATAAGCCCTACCCCAAAATAAGCCCTAATTAAGATCCTGCCCACTCCAGAGTGGACGAGTAAAAATTAAGCTAGGGTGAGGATGAGGGGGTGGAGCTGCCCTACTACTTTGGACAGTTGTAGCCAGGCCTCACCCACCCCGACACCTGCCTTGCCAGCCCTTCTCTTCTTCAGCTGGCAAGGCTGGCAAAGGCTTACCTGAAGGCTTCTGTAGCTGATAGGAAAGCTCAGGATCGATCCAGAGCTCTGTTATCAGCTGCAGAGGCCTTCAGAAAAGCCTTGCCGGCCACAGAAGACCTGAAGGCTTCTGACAGCGAAAAAGAGGCCAGGGGCGATGCATGCAAGGGAGGTTAGTCAGTGGATGACATCCCCACAAAATAAGACTTAATGCCTGTTTTGGTGGCAAAACAAATATAAGACAGGGTCTTAGTTTGGGGGAAACATGTGTAGATAAACTTACAACAGGATGAATGACAATTGGAAAGGTATTATTTTTTTCCAGTCACGTGTTCCTATTCGTGTTCTGTATTTAAAAACCAACGCACAGTGAAATCATCCCCATTCTGAAAATATAATCCTGTCTCTCCAGGTTTCTATTGATCTCTCCAAGATTCTGTTCTCTTCTCGGCTTCCTGCTTCTCTCTCCTCCAATGCACAATGATCTCTCTTTCAAAAGCAAGAAAAAGGTAGAGGGGAATCCATTATCTTGGATGACTCTCGCCGTTTCCAACCTTTTCAGCACAGCCCTGCACGGCAACAACCTATGGCTCTATTGCAGGTGATTTGCGAAATGAGGACAATTAAAAGGCAACCCGGAGCACAGAGAGATTGAACCAGCTGTTGCTTCTGGTGAAATTCTGGGAGGTTTTTGCAGAGGGAGGATGGCATTTTGAAGTATAATATCCATCAATCACATGGAAAAACTCTTGAAACAAGATGACCTTTTAAAAAAGGCCTGTAGAACATCAATTAAAATTTCAAATTTAGTTAACCGGAGGGAAACTCTTTCTGCTTTGAGTGTTGTGGTGGTAGCAACATGGTCAACAACATAATTGATGGGTAAGTCCTTTTCTTCCAGCTTCTCGAAGTGTAGAGCGTGTCTACACTACTAATTGGATTGGATTTAACAGTCATCCTGGTTTTCCAGGAAAGCCTAGGCTAATTGCAAAGGAGAGATTGGGAATGTTTCTGTGATGACCCAGGAGGGGAATACAAAATAAACACAATCACAAAAACCCGGTGAAGCCCCTTTTGTTCGTTCACTTTGCTTCTAAGTTCCAAATATCCTTGATGGAAGACAAAAAAAACCTCCCACACAAGCAGTTACAAGAAGAAGGGAAAAAAACAACACAAACCAGGCAAGATAAGGGCTGGAGGATGTCCGCAGATAACAAAACACACACTGGGAAGGATGCCAAACTCAGAGAGGAATCATAAACTTGAGATATTTCCATGCTTTGTTTCCAGCGTTCGCCCGTACGCATGCCTGTCCTCTTATTCAGTTGTCACAGCTGCAGCCCATGAAGAGAATCAAGGCCCTCTCCTCCCAAGTAGACCACGTCTCTCCCTTATCCTCTCCTCCCTGTGTTCCCTAGGATGGAGAAGGGATGGGCCTGGGTCCTCCTCTGACTTCCCAGTCAACCTCTGCCCTTCCCCAGCCTCCTCCACAACCTCTGGAGCCACACTTCCACTCCCTGTCGGCTGTTCCTCCTCTCCCTCAGAGTCAGTCTCCACCAGGGTCATGACAGTTTCACCAAAAATGGTCCGTTTCCAAATCAAAATATGACTCCTAGGATTGTTGAAGATGGGGAGATAGTGGAGATCAATTAAAGTGATGCTAATTCCAAAATTGGGGGGGCTGCCACAAAGAAGAGGGGAGTCAACCTATTCTCCAAAGTCTAAAGCACCTGAAGGCAAGACAAAAAACAGTGGATGGAAACTCATCAAGGAGAGAAGCAACCTAAAACTAAGGAGGAATTTCCTAATAATTAGAACAATCAATCAGTGGAACAGCTTGCCTCCAGAAGTTGTAAATGTTCCAACACTGGAGGTTTTTCAGAAGAGATTGAAGTGGTGTAGGGTTTCTTGCTTGAGCAGGGTTGGACTAGAAGACCTCCAAGGTCCCTTCCAACTCTGTTATTCTGTTATTAAAACTGAGATGAGTCTATGGAAACACCTCTGTATGCTCACAGGCTGTGGAAAAGTATGCTGACTTGTAATTACTGGTTCTGTTTCAGAGTGTTTCTCCATGGATGTAGAACTTCGATTACACTCACCAGAAAGGGACTAAGAGGATCTCAAGTACAGCAAGTATAGTACTTGCAAAATGAATGTTAGACTTTCAAGGTGGTCCAGACAAGAAGCAGAACATGAATCCTCTCTCTCTATCTGGAGTGTAAGGTGATATTAACAAAATCCTGCAAAATACCCATAGAAGAGAATATTTGAAGCTCGGGGTTGAACTGAGGCATCCTTGATGTTCTGCGAGCTTGGTTGTTTTCTTGTAGATTTTTTTTATATATATATTGTGGGGTCCTTGGTGCTCTCTGAGCTTGGTGGTTTTCTCAGAGATGTTTCATTATCAAACAAAATCAGGAGAGTCACCCAACAGGGGAGATTGGTGGCACAAAAAATTAATTAAGCAAATAAATCAATAAAAGAAAACTAAGTTCAGAGACATTCTAGGTCTTCACATTCAAGCCAGAGCTACAAACATGCACTTCCAGCAGTAGATTTTTCATTACCTAGCATTGATGATGTTACCTAGTTGGGTAATGAAACGTCTGTAAGAAAACAACCAAGCTCAGAAAGCAGCAAAGACTTCACAGTCCTCCTCCTCCTCCTCCTCCTCCTCCTCCTCCTCCCCCTCCTCCTTCTCCTCACCACAAGTCCTTCTCCTTTCTAGCATTGATGATGTTACCTAGTTGGGTAATGAAACGTCTGCAAGAAAACAACCAAGCTCAGAGAGCACCAAAGACCTCACAGTCCTCCTCCTCCTCCTCCTCCTCCTCCTCCTCACCACAAGTCCTTCTCCCTTCTAGCATTGATGACGTTACCTAGTTGGGTAATGAAACGTCTGCAAGAGAGCCACCAAGCTCAGAGACCACCAAGGACCCTACAATCCTCCTCCTCCTCTCCTCCCCACAAGTCCTTCTCCCTTCTAGCACTAATGATAGTATGTATTTGGGTAATGAAACCTCTACCAAGAGAACAACTAGCACTAAGGAAACCACAGTCCAAAAATATTTAGCTCTTCTTCTCCTTCTATTCTCTGGAAACCTAGGGAGACCTACCCCTTCTCCCCTCATTCCACGGGACCGAGATACCTTTTGCATGTCCATTGTCCAGTCTACAGATCTTCCTTCTGTCTGCCAAGTTCATTTCTACCAGTGGTGGGATTCAATTTTTTTTTTTTACTACCGGTTCTGTGGGCGTGGCTTGGTGGGCGTGGCAGGGGAAGGTTACTGCAAAGTCCCCTGATTAGCAAGAACAAAGATTGGCAAAAAAGGTTAGCCTCTGTCAAGACGATACAAAGAGTTGTAAGTAACTTTAAGGAAGCCATGAAACAATAACGAAAGGAGCCACCGTGTATTAATACGAAACAGCAGTCACTTTAGGCGTTCCAAAATGTGCTCATTTCATTCAGTTACGAAAGCAAACAACAGATTTTTTTTTAAAAAAGTTTTTTTTTTTTCTTTTTAGGAAAAATTCAAAATCTATCATGAAATACAAAAGTCAGGGAAATCCAGACTGCTATTAAAACTGACCGTGATCTTATTATGATGGTGATTATTATTATTGTTATTATTATTTTAATGTCAGAAAACGAGAGAGAGAGAGAGAGAGAGAGAGAGAGAAAGCATCCGAAGAGACAAAGTTATCTTGCAGTTTAGTCCACCTCTTCAGCGATGGGTTTCCATGGCAACAAATCAAATACCATTTCCTATCATTGCTCTTGTCAGCTTCAAAAGAGAGAGAGAGAGAGAGAGAGGGAAAAAAAGGCAGGAATTTAGCATTGAATAATTATAAAGAGACACCCAGATCTTGCAGACGGAGGTAAACAGTTCCTCATTGGGACACTGTTTTATTTCTAAAATTCCAATTAACCTCCCCTCGGGAGAAATCTGCACTTCGGTGGATGGCAACTGGGGGTGGGGGGTGGGTGTAGGTGCCAGACAAGTGGAAAGCCCTATTATGAATAGTATTAATAATAACAATATGTTAAAAGAGGACAAAGGAAAGGAAAGGAGAAGAACTCAATCACCTGATGCTACCAAAGTTTGAACATTTATACAGAGGAACCTGAGTAGAAATTCAGGGTTCTGCTGGAATACTGAGATAGGAGCAGCAAAAGAGATTCCATTTGACTTCTAATTTCTGAAAGACTTGAAAATATACTACAGTGAGATCCTGCTTAGTCTCCCACAGCCAATGAGCTATCTAAATTCATAGGCTACGGCGACATACTTCTGTGAACATCTCCAAGGAGTTACTCTTAGGAGCAAGTGATCAGTAGCCGTTTAGAACTTCTGGAGTAAGTTAAAGCTATTTTGGGTCTGTCAAGCCCCTCCTCCTCCTCCTCCTCCTCCTCCTCCTCCTCCTCCTCCTCCTCCTCCTCCTCCTCCTCCTCCTCCTCCTCCTCCTCCTCTTCTTCTTCTTCTTCTTCTTCTTCTTCTTCTTCTTCTTCTTCTTCTTCTTCTTCTTCTTCTTCTTCTTCTTCTTCTTCTTCTTCTTCTTCTTCTTCTTCTTCTTCTTCTTCTTCTTCTTCTTCTTCTTCTTCATTTAATGACTCCATAAACCCTTGCAGGGTGGAGTCTGGGCGACTGAATTGAGTTGGGGAGTGTTTAATGGCCAGATGCCCTTCCTGTCACCAATGCGGAGTTTTTGTTCAGCAGATATATTCTCAAGGTGCCCAGAGAGAGAAATATCTGCCTCTCCTAGGCGAGAGCTCCGTCTCTAGGGCACCACACCACTCCACCCGCCAAGCCCCTCTTTAAAGTGGCATAATCGCAGGAGAAGAACGGAACAGAATAACAGAGTTGGAAGGGACCTTGGAGGTCTTCTAGTCCAACCCCCTGTTTAGGCAGGAAACCCTGCACCACTTCAGACCAATGATTGTCCAATCTCTTCTTAAAAACCTCCAATTTTGGAGCATTTACTACTTCTGGAGACAAGTTGTTCCACTGATTAATTGTTCTAACTGTCAGGAAATTCCTCCTTAGTTCTAGGTTGCTTCTCTCCTTGATCAGTTTCCATCCTTATTGCTTCTTGTCCCGGCCTCTGGTGCTTTGGAGAATAGCTTGACCCCCTTCTTCTTTGGGGCAGTCCCTCAAATATTGGAACACTGCTATCATGTCACCCCGGTCCTTCTTTTCTCTCTAGACATTGTTTCTTCCTCAGATGCCTCTCACTTCCTTCCTTTTTCCTTCAATGAGCAGTATGATTTTTAAATGTATAAACCCAAGGATCTTCAAACTTGGCAAGTTTAAGACTTGTGGACTTCAACTCCCAGAACTCCTGAGCTAATATGACTGGAGGAGGAATTCTGGAGTTGAAGTCCAAGTCTTAAACCCAAGTTTGAAGACCCTTGGTATAATCGTATCAAGAATTGCTGCAAAGAAGTTTGAACATTTTGATATTTGCTGTTCTTCAAGGTTTGTTGACATGGTGCATGAATGTATTTATTTTTTTCCTCCTGGAAGGGGACTGTGTAAATTTGGAATAAATTTAAATGGGGGGTAAAGGTGTGAGAAATTGGCAGCCCTTACCTTAAAGCTCGTGGCACTATTAATCTGCCCATTAATCCTAGAGAAGAAATGACCAGCCTAAGAAAAATCATGATGGTATTTCCTACAAGTTCTCTTAGTCACTGAGTTGACCTAACAATCCTTGTGCCACCTGGAACAGGGTTGACTTGGAGACCACTGACATCCATAACACTTATTTAAAAGTATCTTATCCAGAAACATGGTGCAATGGATGGTGATTTTGGTGATACTGGAGTTCATAATTTTATGATATCCATTATCGGATTTTTATCCATATCTAGAATTAGTTCTCAACTTACAAAAGTGCATTTAGTGATTGGTCAAAGTTACAAGGGCACTGTGATGACCCAGGGCATGGCACAAAGGCAACTCAGCCAGAGAATAAATATGGGTCCCTTTATTAGCTCCAACTTTGCCCCCAATGATCTGGTTACCTTCCGGTCTGGAGAAAAAAACCCTCCCACGAACCTGCAACAGCCTTTGGCTGCAGATATTCCAGTCCAAATGTTGTAAACAGAAACTTTAAGTTATAAATCCAACAAGGCAAAATAAGGTCATTAAATCCAGCAGGGCAAGATAAGAAGTTCCAGAAGTGAAGTAACCAAGTCGTAAATCAAACCAGTTGGGAGGATGCCAGGTTGGTATGTGTTCAGGATCACAGACCAGAGTACACTGAAGAATCAACTGCAGTGAAAAGCTGCATTCAAGGAAATTGGTTTGCTTTTCTCCTCCTTTTCTTGCTTGGCGAGAAGGTTGACTCTATTAAATAAAAAGAAAGTAGCCCCACATCCCATTTAAAAGCCGAGTTTTATAGGAATCTGAGTAATGGCACAATGATGGTTATAGGCGCCCATAAATACTGGAAGGGAAAGGTAGAAGTGAATTGTCCGTGTGAGAGTAATAAATGCAAAGCTCCAGAAAAATAAAGATTAAGTACTTTGTTAATTAATAGCTGGGGATCTACAGGCCTTAGGCAAGGAGTTTTGCTCTTTGACCCGCCAGGAGTGGAGCTGACAGCAGGTTCATAAATTTCATTTCAAAAAAAAGTTTGTAAATAAATGATCGATCATTTTCATAGGGAAGACTTTTTTTTTTACAATCGTGGTTTTATACTTAGGTTTCCCCCTAAGTATAAAAAAAAGCAGAAAGGTAACGTTCAGTAAGAACTTCATTCACTGGTTTTGCTTTAAACCATCTCCTCTGTTTTTAAAACAGTGTCGTGGGCTTATTATACTCTTTATTTATTAGGCATGGGACTTATATGCCGCTTTTAATGAAATGAATGATTCTCCTGAATAGTGTTCACCCTATATACTGAATTGATCAAGATGCCCATCCACTCACTCACCCACCTACTCACCCATTCTTCTTTCCATCCATCCATCCATCCATCCATCCATCCATCCACTCATCCATAGATCCATAGATCTATTGATCCATCATCCATCCATCTGTGATGACCTGGGGCGTGGCACAAAAGCAACAAAGTCACAAAAATAGGTAAAGTCCCTTTAATACCTCCAACTTGGCCCCCAATGTCAGTTGTCCTCGGTTGGAGATCAAACTCTTCCAAAAACAGTCTACGAAGGGAAGAAATGCAGTCCAAACCCAAAGTAAAGATAATTAGAAATAAAACAACAACAACAACACAAACCATGCTGAAGTAATTAACACAACAGGCCAGGGTGATAAATTGCAGACTTCAAAAAGATAACGAAGCACACACAGTTGGGAGGATGCCAAAACCCAGATAAGCCTCCACAAAGCTAATGCACGCTTTGCTTCCAGCCAGGTGCTGTGTGCAAACACACGTCTTATATCCTGCAACTAATGAAAGGGATCAGGGCCTTTTTCTCTCCCGTAAGCCACGTTGCTCCCTTCTCCATTCCTCCCTGCGTGCCCTAGGATGAAGAGGGAATGGCCCTGGGTCTTTCTCTGAATGTCCAGCTGGACTGTGCCCTTCCCCCGTTTCTTCCACAGCCACCGGAGCCCCACTCCCACTCCCTATCAGCTGCTCAATCTCCCCCTCAGAATCAGGCTCCAACAAGGGCATGACACCATCCGTCCGTCCGTCCATCCATCCATCCATCCATCCCTCCATATACCCACCAACCATCTCTAATCTATTCATGTTAGTCTTCATTTTTCAAGCAACTGCTTGGTTAAGTCCCTGAAGTTTCCTTAGCAACATTTTTCAGAAGCAATTGGCCATTGACATCTTCTTAGGGCTGCTATGAAGTGACTGGTCCAAATTCAGTTTTAGCTGAAAAGAGAGTGATTGGTTTGCCAAAGATACTCAGTGATACTTGGATGGATGAAGGTGGACTTGAAGTTGGGTTGGGTATTGGGCCAATACCACCACACACATTGGTCCTCATGCATCTTGTGTAAGGCATCCAGAAAGTATCCATGATATCAATCACTCCGGGAAGTTATCTCTCCAATTGATTTATTAGAAACAGATCTGGCATGTCAAAAGCAATTTCCCAAGTGAAAGTTTTTTCGGGAGTTACACAGAATCCACCTTCTCTCCTCCCTTCTCTCCTCCCACTTCTACACTTCAAAAATCACGAGAACCAATTAACTGCAACTGGAAATTCTTAATACGACATACAGAACAAACTTGAACTTTTCAACTCCTCTAACTCTCTACAAAAAATGTGGCAGCTGAATTTCAAAGCTGACATCTTGCTGCACAGATCACCTGTTGCTTAGATAGTGCAAATATTTAGCTTTATATGAAAACAATCAAGTAATGTCGCCCTCATTCCAGGTCCGTTTTGTGACACCAAGCTGTGCTGAGAGCAATTCCTTTAAAATAGCTCAGCAGTAATTTCTTGATCATAAACCCATCTTCTCCAAAACATGCTCCTTGGAGGGAAAATTAGTCTCATCCTTGAGAGAGAGCTGAACAGTCGAAAGGGGAATTTTGGGGAAAGTATTTTAGATCAGAAGATCAGCACCTGGACTTCATTTGACCCAATCAATCCTGAAGCAGGACTGGTTTCCATTATGAATGGTCTTTCACAGAAGGGTGGATTAATAGGATAAATCAGCAGCGCGATCCCTTTCCTTGATGCGCTGGGAAATTTAATTGCTGATCACAGGTTAAATATTATGGAACTGTGGAACAATCATTTTGAAACAGTGAAGGAGCAGCCGGAGAAATATAGCTGTTTAATTTTAATGTTCTATAAAGCTGATTTTCTTCTTTCTGGGGGGGATGGAAAGAGAGAGAGGAGAGAGAGAGAAAGAGAGGAGAGAAAGAGAGAGATGAGAGAGGGAGAAAGAGAGGAGAAGAGAGAGGAGAGAGAGAGAGACTGTTTAAAAGATTCATGTGCAGTGAATTGGCTGAATGATACATTAATTGATTAATTAATAAATAGGAAAGGTAGTCAGATGCGCTGTGGTGTCTCTTCTTTAGACATTTCATCGTTGCTGATCCAAAACTGCTTTTGTGTGTGGTTAGCTGACAAAGATGCGATTTATATGTTTGTCTGAAATATTCATTGGCCTCCTTTCAATTAAATGTCAAATTTTCCCCCAATGGCCCACCATGGAAACATAAGACAATCTAAAACCATGTATTAGAACAACTCAGACAAAAGAATATTAGATTGCAGAGCTCTTTTTTTTTTTTTTGGTTGGTTTTAAAGGAACTGTAGAAAATAAATCAGGAAATAAAAATTCAGCTCTTACCTCCATTTGTCAAGCCTCAGCTAAAATATCTATTTCCTCAGAAAGATCCATAGGACAGCTAAACATTGTAAGAATTACCTCTGGTAGTTATATTATGCAAAGCTGAAAGTCTTATTTTCCTTTTTAATTGAGAGAGGGGGCATATTATTATTATTTTAAAAAAAATCCATGTTTTTTGGCCTTGCAGACAAATTTTGCCTCACAGACAAAATACTGATGATGCAAAAATGTGATTGGAAGAGGAACAGCTGAATATTAAAGCTCCATTTCCAATTATTATTATTATTATTTTGGAATCTAGGGTTTTCTGATAAATAATTATTGTAAGTCTTGAGTTTCTCTTGGGTTTTCCACTTAAAAAGATGAAAATAAAGGAAACTCCTATCAAATATCTGACTCAATTCCAATCTGTAAGTAAGGGCTATGCTACAACTCTCTTTTGAACTGGTTACAGCTTATGTGTGTATGTGTTTGTGTGTAAAAAAGTCAACAATTATGCTAATCCTACCTGTGTTGGATCTTGTCTGAGGGTATTTGCTTATGAATAGAGCTAGCTCTCTCTTTATCTCTTAAGTCCCGGCATCTGCTGTGGGCTATTAAGGAAGGTGGGAGCTGCTTTCCAAGAGCACGTCTCTCCATTTCTCATCTGGGGAAATATAATATTCTGCCTTTTTAATATTTCTCAAAATATGTCATTCTTCTAGGAGACGGGTGGGTGCTAACTTTCTACACTGGTGTAAGAGCAACAGAGTGAATTACCACCAACTTCATCCTCAGCGCTTAATGGCTTTTTGTGAAGAAGAAAAAAAATGACACCTGGAGTTTAGACCAAGAGGCAATGAACGTCGCATCTCCACTCTGGCCTCAAACTGTAGCCTTGACAAACGGCAAGTTAAGATGTCTTTGTTCTGATTTGTTAACTGGAATTGCTTTGTCAAGGAGCAGATTCATAGTCTGAATTTCCCTCAAGGAGTTAGCCAGGGCCTGAGTCTGCATTCGAAACAGACTGTAGACAGGGTTGGGAATATTAATCAACCTTGCAAGCAACCTGGAGAATTTGCGAAAACCAACTGTGGGTGTGTGTGTGTGTGTGTGCTTGATTCCAGACGTTGCCAGAAGATGGAGCTATTCTCACTTGGAATGAAGACCCCCAACATGTCTGATTGTAACTCTAGAGGACCCTTAGGTTCTACAAGTCTTTTTGTTTCAGTTCTTCTGTCAAAAACGTGACTGTTTGGAGTGTTTTTTGCCCCAAGCAAAGGAAGCTTTTGATGCCCCGGCAACAGCTTTGACCAGTTGTCACTCAACTCTCAAACATGTAGTCTATTTTAAATGAAAAGCCACTCTTAGCTTCTGAAGCTGGTGACAAAAGAGACACTTCAAAAAATAAAACAAAATGGCAGAGCCAGGACAAAGAATTAGGCCAGACAAGGACAATAACAACATTTGATTGATCGCGACTAATAAAAGGCCGAATGACTGTTTCATGCACAGCCTAGGTCACTTAGGATTTGGTCATGACCATTCATACAGATGACTTTGAAAGAGATCCGGAAAAATTCTTTGGAGGACTTCAAGTATCAAGGACACCAAGTCTGGATGCCTGTGTTGAGTTCTGAAGCACAGGTGTCATGGTGTTGTTTTGAATATGTGAAGGATCAATGGTATGAGGACACGGTCTTCCTGTTCCGGGTTTGTCGATTGTTTTTTGAGGCATCAGACTGAGCACTCACAAATGCAGGATGCTCGACTAGGTGATCAGTAGGTGGAATAGAATTAGAATTAGAATTAGAATAGAATAGACATAACAGAATAAATACTGGAATGAAGAATAGGAATAGAATAGAACAGAATAGAATAGAATAGAATAGAACAGAACAGAACAGAACAGAACAGAACAGAATAGAATAGAATAGAATAGAATAGAAATAGAAATAACAGAAATAGAATAGAATAGAATAGAATAGAATAGAATAGAATAGAATAGAATAGAAATAGAAATAACAGAAATAGAATAGAATAGAATAATAGAATAGAATAGAATAGAATAGAATAGAATAGAATAGAATAGAATAGAATAGATATTGGAATGAAGGATAGGATAGGATAGAATTAATATTGGAAATGAACAGAATAGAATAACAGAGTTGGAAGGGACCTTGTAGGTCATCCAGTCCAACCCTCCACCCAAGCAGGAGACCCTACACCATTTCTGACAAAAGGCAGTCCAATCTCTTCTTGAAAGCCTCCAGGGATGAAGCTCCCACAACTTTTGAAGGCAACTTCTGTTCCATGGGTTGATTGCTCTCACTATCAGAAAATTTCTCCTTATTTCCAGGTTGACTCTCTCCTTGTTCAGTTTCCATCCATTGTTCCTTGTCTGGCCTTCGGGTGCTTTGGAAAATAGCTTGACCCCCTTCCTCCTCTCTGGGGCAGCCCCTCAAATATTGGAAGATGCTCTCCTGTCTCCCCTGGTCCTTCTCTTCCCTAGACTAGCCAAGCTCAGTTCTTGCAACTGATCTTCGTATGTTTTAGCCTCCAGTCCCTGAATCATCTTAGTTGCTCTTCTCTGCACTCTTTCTTGAGTCTCAACATTTTTTTTTATAGTGTGGTGACCAAAACTAGATGCAGTATTTTAGATGTGGTCTTACTAAGGCTTTATAGAGTGATATTAGTACCTCATGTGATCTTGATTGATTGATCTCTTATTAAAAGTAGATAAAATCAAACGATTCATTCCATGTATTTCATCATTTTCCTTTCCATAATATTAAATTATATTTAATATTACAGAAAGGTAGCAAAATTTTGAAGGCATCAGATGCATGGGTGGGTTTTTTGTATTAAAAAAAGGAAAACTTTGGAACCTGGCTTTGATAAGGTGCCTTGGCTTATTGATTGGGGAACACCAAAGCTTTGGACTTGGATCCTATAGGCCCTGATGTGATATCCATGCTCCTTCTGATGTCTCCTAGATTTCATGTTTCTAGATGCCACAGAATATCCCCAATATTCAATCTGCTGAGATAAGATTGGATTTACACCCCATTCTTCAATTCACCAGAATTTGTAGCAGGACTTACAACTCACCCTTGCTTGCTATTTGGATGAAGAACCAGGAGATCTATCCACCTGGCCCAAGCTCTTCCTTGGGATCTTCTTTGATGCAATGATACCTTTTATTGGATATGACCAGGCAGTAGCTGGACAACCCCCTGTTAGGGATAGGCATTAAGCAGGTGGATTTATTTGGTGGCCTCAATGACTCATCCCAACTGGTGTCTACAATCCTACAAACTCTATGAAAAATAAACCAGGATTCCTATCAGGATGTTGTGGTTCGCCAGCTACCTGTGCAGATGGCAGTGGAATTGGACAGTGGGGAAGAACGGGGACCAGTCAGGGAGTCTGGGGAAAACTCAGACGAGGGTCCTGGGTCTGATACAGAGATGGGGCCAGGACCATCTGGGAGTGGGGTGCTGACTCTGGAGCCTCCAGAATCTGGCAGCAGCGAGGCAGAGGAACAAGGGGAGCCTGGTCCCAGTGCACGTGTGCGCAGAGCTGCTAGAAGGCATGAACAGCTGAGACAAAAGGGGCGACTTGGGAGTAAGGCTTGGAGGTGATTGTCCCTCCTATAAGGTATAAAAGGACAGGCAAAGGTAGAGAAACCTTTGCAGAAAGCAAAGTCATTCCGTCCTTGAAGCTCTGTGTTGACTTTGTACTTTGGTTGGATTTTTTTATAGTTCATTTGGCACTTCTGTTGTTGGCAGCAATTCAAAGGAGAGAACGGTGAGTACTCATCTCGAGGAACCTTGGGACTCATTACCGGCTGGGAATGCACATAATTCCTAGCGTTGAAATAAAACAAGAGTTGTTTTAACTAAGCGTGTGCTTAATTATGGCCTCAGAAACCTTGGTCAGAACACAGGAAGAATATGAGTACGAATGAATAATTCCAAGGTTCCTTGACTCTCAGTCTGTATCTTCATTAATACTATCTGCAGAAGCTTTGGCAGAAGTTAACGAATGCCCGAGTTCACGAAGATTCAAGTGTGTGTGACTGAAACCGCTGAATTTATGCCATTCCTCCCTTCCAAATACAGCTTCCTTGGCAGAACTCCATTACTTTCAGTTTCAGGTTGAACTTTTGAACCTCAAATGCAGGCCTGGTATAGAATTACTCTGGATGAGCATGCAATTACCAGGAACAGAGCTCCTGGCATCGCTCTTTTTTAGAAGAAAATGCGGAGGCTGCCGCCAGCATCCCTAGAGACGTTTGAGCATGCTCAGAATTTAGCACTGGCCAGAAGAAAGATGGACCTTTTCGTTTGGTCCTACAGAAATCTCATTGAGGTTCTGCACGCCATTGTTGTTTTGAAAAGCTCCTGCTTAGAAAATAGGTTATGCTTTTAAGGACATTGAATGGAGGAGTTTGCAGAATGAAGCCAGACCCGTTAATAATAAGTCTTGGAACAGTTACGGGCTAAAAAGAGCTTTGGGCATCTTTGGATGTGGCCTCCAAACCTCAACATGGAATTAAAAACAAGGCAAGTGAATAGGTCCTAAAGGGAAAGACACGGTGAGAAGACATATAAGGAACCTAAAACATATAAACAATGGTTGCTGGAATTGGGTATGTCTAGTTCAATGAAGAGAAGGACTAGGGGTGACATGGTAGCAGTCTTCCAATATTTGAGGGGCTGCCACAAAGAAGAGGGAGTCAAGCTATTCTCCAAAGCACCTGAAGGCAGGACAAGCAACAATGGAGGGAAACTTATCTGGCAGTGGGGGTTAACACAAGGGTATAAAATAATAGTTCTTAGAAGTGTATGCTAGTAGTTTTAGAATAGAATAGATAGAATAGAATTCTTTATCGGTCAAGCGTGCTTGGACACACAAGGGATTTGTCTTGGTGCAAATACTCTCAGTATACATTTCAGTTTAGTCTCTGAGAGGATGGGAAGGCTGTTTGAAGTGCTCAGAGAACTTTGGAGATCTTATCTTGAGTTTGTACAGATCAGAATGGATTCATTGATTCATTGGCTCCTGAAGGCTGGTGGAACTGATGGAACTCATCAAAGAGAGAAGCAACCTTGAACTAGGGAGAAATTTCGGGCCCATGAGGACAATCAACCCGTGGAACAGCTTGCCTTCAGAAGTTGTGGGTGCTCCATCACTGGAGGCTTTTAAGAAGAGACCAGTGTCTTGTCTGAAATGCTATAGTGTCTCCTGTTTGAGCAGAGGGTTAGACTAGAAGACCTCCATGGTCCCTTCCCTGCTATTCTGTTAATTCTGACATAATAACCGTGTTCCTAGATTGTACTACTAGATGTTTGCCCAGATTATTGTTATTATTGTTGTTATTTTTGAAATGGGGTGCACTAGATTTGCTGTTCCACATTTAAAAGCGTTTTGAAGAGTTATTTGGAGATTTTAATCTTTTTGGGTTTTTTTTTTTGGCACACTTCCGAATTACTAATAGTAGTAATAATGGGATAGCTTCTAATGAACTATACTCTGCCTTGGGATTGTTTTTTAATGATGAAAAAGAAATTGTATGCATAAATAAAGGAGGTCAAATGTCATTTTTGCACAAGCAAATTGCTCATATACTGAACATGCAAAATAGCGAAGAAGGTTTTCTTTATTTTTTTTTCTTTTCTTTTTTTGGCTAGCTTCATCTCCAGGGGAGCTTCTGAATAGAGACTCACAGCAGGATTATCCAGGTCAGATTCAAAGAGAATCTGACAAACTAGATGATGCATTCTCATCACAAGCTATGATTTAAATAGCTGTTGTTTTAGTGGCTTGACAAAGAACTCAACCTTTTTGGCTTGTATTTTGACTGAGTCTGAGAACCCAGGAAACAGGTGAGTCCTATGCTTTCCAGACCATCCCAAATAGGGATGCATTCCCTTCTTAGGTCCTCCTGCGTGACATGTAAATTTGGGGATGACACAGCCTATCCTGTGACTGTCTTTCTTTCTTTCTTTCTTTCTTTCTTTCTTTCTTTCTTTCTTTCTTTCTTTCTTTCTTTCTTTCTTTCTTTCTTTCCTTCCTTCCTTCCTTCCTTCCTTCCTTCCTTCCTTCCTTCCTTCCTTCCTTCCTTTCTTTCTTTCTTTCTTTCTTTCTTTCTTTCTTTCTTTCTTTCTTTCTTTCTTTCTTTTTCTGTTTTGCCTTTTCAGATAACAGCTGCGACCAAGCCTTAGTGGTTTCACAATGACTTTCTTTCCCTCTTTCTAGAACATTCCATCAAATTATGCTTTTAATCTCCCTGTGGAATGCTTTCTCAGTTCTGCTGATATGCTTTTGGATCCCTCTCTCTAAAAAAAGTAAAGGTAAAAGTTCCCCTCGCACATGCGTGGTAGTTGTTTCTGGCTCTAGGGGACGGTGCTCATCTCCGTTACAAAGCCAAAGAGCCAGCGCTGTCCGAGGACGTCTCTGTGGTCATGTGGCCGGCATGACTAAACGCCGAAGGCGCACGGAACGCTGTTCCCTTCCCGCCAAAGCAGTCTCTATTTTTCTACTTGTATTTTTACATGCTTTCGAACTGCTAGGTTGACAGAAGCTGGGACAAGTAGCGGGAGCTCACTCCATTACATGGCACGAGGGATTCGAACCGCTGAACTGCTGACCTTTCTAATTGACAAGCTCAGCGTCTTGGCCACTGAGCCACCACTGAGTCCCTCTCTCTAGTACTCACATTAATTTATTCTATATCTGTCCAAATTCCTTGTGTGTCCAACCACACTTGGCCAATAAAGAATTCTATTCTATTCTATTCTATTCTATTCTATTCTATTCTATTCTATTCTATTCTATTCTATTCTATTCTATTCTATTCTATTCTATTCTATTCTATTCTATTCTATAATGCCAACCCAAGGCAGTTCAAGACTTCTAAATCCAAAGGAATTTTCTTTGCTTTCCCGACATCTGTAGCAAACCAAATCATTTTTACTACGAAGGATTGCAGAAAGGAGCTGTAAAGGACACCAGTCATGCAGGATTTTTGGGCAGGATGTCCTCTTCAAAGGAACTTCTGGAGAAGTGTCCAACTCTTCTCGAACAAGGCAAAAGAATATCTCTCTTCTCCCTCCCCTTTTAGGTTTTTAGTTTTGTTCAAAGTTGTGTTGCGTCTACGATTGAGCAATCTTTTCCTTGGTTGAGTTTCTTACTTTTTAAGTAGCTTCTTTGGAATTGGGTCCATGCAAAAAAAAAAAAAAGTTTTGGTTTCAGATTGCAAAGTTTAGGGTAGAATCCTTGAGTTCAACGAGATCATGGAGATGAGTGTTTTTCAACCTTGGCTTTCAACTTTAAGACGTAAGGACTGATGGGAATTCGGGAGACATGTTGGCTGAGGAATTCTGGGTGTTGAAGTCCAGATAGTTGAAAGTTCCTAAGGTTGAAAAACACTGATTTAGATTATGGAGGCCTCCAGCTGAAAGCATCCTCAAAACAGAATTGTTGATACATCCTTGGTTTGACTCACCCACCCCAGCAGATTCTGAAAACCTTACTGGAATATTGTATTTATGCTTGTTTGCCAAGCCATCTTCTGGCACAGGAATAAGGGCTTGATTAGAAGCTTAGTTCCAACATCAAGCTGGCTGTATTTATTGGTCCTTTTATAATAGACATCTGCATTCACAGGAGTGCAAAACAGAGGAAGACACAAACGCATGTGAAGATTGAACACCGATATATTTTTAACTCAATGGCTTGGTAGGGATGTGGAGAAAATCCAAATAGAGTTTCTGAGCATTTTTTTGATGGAGTGTGCTTTCACATCTGTCTGCAGCTGGAAATCCCGTTGAAACTCTTCCCTTCACACTCTTTCCATCCCAATTTAATTTCTCCTTCAGCGGAAACACCTGCACTGGACATCTATCTATCCAAGCTGAGACTTCTGGGAGCTGAAATCCCCCAACATCTGGAGGGCATCAGGTTGGGGAAGGCTGATGTAATAGCTTGCTTGGCTCTTAGCCCAAAGTTTTAAGGATTTGAGGTCATGGGAACCTTTAAGTCTGGTTTGAAATATCAATTTCCACATATTTTTTTTGAAGCCTACCCATAATGCAGTTTTCTTTTTCTTCAGGGTCTCCCATCGAAATCTCCTTTCCTTCTTTCCTTGGCTTTAATCTCCAACATGAAGCTGTGCAAAATGTAATTTTTAAAAGAGGTTGCCAAATGTCCCTTATCTTTCCCAGCACAAACACAAATCCATCATCTTCATGGCTGTTCCTCTTGAGATTCCTTTTGCCCCGGCCTTCCTGAAATGGCACCTATCTCATCCATCTTGCGAAAAATATAATGTTCTTCTGGTATTTAATTTTTAGCCAGTTGGTACTTAATGAACATAGTGGCTAATCTTTCCAAGGAAGACATGTGTATGAAATAGGTGAGACCTTAGATCACCTCTGACCCATCTGGAGAAGCTTAGGTTTTGCATGGAAATGTTAGTTTGTTGGAACTTCAGCTCAATTCTAGTTGCTCAAGAGCATCAGTGAATAGTCCATGCCTGTTCATGTTCTACCTGTGGTTTTCTGGGAAGTCACCTTTGTTTGTATTTGAGAACTTGACATTCGTCCTTTGAGGTAGATCCAGTTTAGAAAGAGACAGATGTAGACATCTTAGGAATACCTTTTATTGTATTAGGGAAAATTGCAGAATCTTGAAAACCTGTCCTAGTTTCTCTTTGTCCTATTTTATGGTAACCAAAATCAAGGAGGGTTTATTTATAAAAAAAGATATTGAGACTCTAGAAAACGTACAGAGAAGAGCAACCAGGATGATAAGGGGACTGGAGACTAAAACATACGATGAAAGGTTGCAGGAACTGAGCATGGCTGGTCTAGTGAAGAGAAGGACCAGGGGAGACAGGAGAGGCCTGGGGGGGGGGGGGGGGGGGGGGGGGGGTCTTCCAGAAAAAGACTAGGCATTTTTTTTATTGATTTGGGGGGGGGGTTCTTTGTCCTCTTTTGGGGGGTGGTCGGGGGGGTCGGGGTCCTCGTTGTCCCTTTTTCCCTTATGTGGGGGGTCATATCAAACTCTGGGTCTTCTATAAGGGGGGGTGGGGGGGGTGGGTGGGGGGGGGGGGGGGGGGGGGGGGCATAAAATTTTGTTATAGGGGGGTATGGAACAGGGGGGGGGAGGGGGGGGGGGGGGGGGGGGGTGGGGGGGGAGGAAACCGGGAGAGGGGGGGGGCAGGCGGTAGAGGGGGGGGGGGGGGGGGGGAGTGGGCTTTGTTTTTCCGGGTTTTTTTGGGGCCGCCGGGGGGGGGGGGTGGGGAATAGTTCTTTTATTTTTTTAACTTGAAGATCTGTGGATTTCAACTCCAAGAATTCCCCAGCTAGAACTAGGCGGGATATGATAGCACTGTTCCAATATTTTCAGGAGCTCCTACAAATATGAGGGGATCAAACTATTTTCCAAAGCACAAGAAACAATTGCTGGAAACTAACCAAGGAGAGAAGCAACCTAGAACCAAGGAGAAATTTCCGAACAGTGAGAGCAATCAACCAGTGGAACAGAAGTTGCCTTCAGAAGTTGTGGGTGCTCCATCACTGGAGGCTTTCAAGAAGAGACTGGACTGCCACCGGTCAGAAATGGTGCAGAGTCTCCTGCTTGGGTGGGGGGTTGGACTAGAAGATCTCCGAGGTCCCTTTCAACTCAATTATTCTCTGTTCTGAAGAAGATTAGGATAAGTCTTCATGGAATGTTGATGGTCCAACTTGCAAACAAGGAAATTCTAGTTCTCTAGTTCTCCCAAAGTAATTCCAGTTGCTCTCCCAACCTTGTGACAGTAAGACCAGCTCAAAAGTGAAACCAGGGATAAGGTGGCGAGCGTGTTTTACTTTCCCTTGGTGTGTTCCAGCCAAATCTGGACAGCCATCCATCAGAGATGCTTTAACCTGGATTCCTGCCCCAGAGCAAAGTGTTGGATTTCCCCAACGTTGACAATCCTTTTTCATTCGACAACCTGATGATTCTAAAGATGATAAATCCAGAGGCTAAGATGATTGAACTGCAGCCACTGAAGATATAAAAAATCCTCTCTTTGTCTGTGAGTCTATGCGTGCCTTTGACCCCTACCCGCTAAGGAAGACTGCAGATAAATCCTGACTTGGTTAATGGCAAAGATAAAAAAAAATCCAGTCCAGGCAGACTTTCCATGAAATGTAAATTCCTCCAGTTCCTTCACCCCCCCGATGGTTCTGAAATAAAGTTGAGCTTTCAACGCCATGTCAAATGCCCCAAATGCAAAACATACCCAATTTTGGTGTTTCTTTTTTACACAAAAGATCCTTTATGCCAGAAGTCTATGGATGAATTCTCTCCTCTGGCACATGAAGAAGAAGAAGAAGAAGAAGAAGAAGAAGAAGAAGAAGAAGAAGAAGAAGAAGAAGAAGAAGAAGAAGGAGAAGGAGAAGGAGAAGGAGAAGGAGAAGGAGAAGGAGAAGGAGAAGGAGAAGGAGAAAGAAGAAGAAGAAGAAGAAGAAGAAGAAGAAGAAGAAGAAGAAGAAGAAGAAGAAGAAGAAGAAGAAGAAGAAGAAGAAGAAGAAGAAGAAGAAGGTCTAAAAGGAAGTAGCAGCCGCTAGTTCATCTTTCATTTTAACACCTCGCTTTCCCCTGGTGTGTCTCTTTCTCTCTCTCTTTTTAAAAACAACCTCCATTCTTGCTTTCTAATTTTGCGATTACTCTTCCCTGGCTTGGGAAGGCAAGGAAGTTAGCAATTTTTTCCCCATCTTTCTTTCCTCTCTCTTGTAATTATGGCTCTCCCCGGCTTTTTGCCCCTTCACTCCTGGAATCAAGTCGCCCCAAGTCAAAACACCTGTTGTAATGGAGAAGATAATTGTGCTGGTGTTGCTTCGTTTGCAGCTCTACGTTTGGCCGAGAGACCATAATTGATTGTGACAGAGCCTCGGATGACAACATGCCGGAACAATGTACTCCTGCTAGGCTGAACAGGGTCAAGACGGATGGTTCACAGACCCCCATCCCACCCAATGGGGCAGAGAGTAAATTAATCCAGGCAGCTTGTTGGAAATCTGTTGGCTTAGTCAGAGTCCTTCACAGGTAATCTGTTCTGACCAAGGCTTCTGAGATCATAATTAAGCACACGCTTAGTTAAAACAACTCTTGTTTTATTTCAATGCTGGGAATTATGTTCATTCCCAGCCTGTGATGAGTCACAAACAGTCCCTCGAGATAAGCACCCATCTTTCTCTCCTTTGAATTGCTGCCAACAACAGAAGTGCCAAATAAACTATAAAAAAACCAGCTGAAGAACAAAGTACACACAGAGCTTCAAGGTTTAATCTGAACTGAGCAAATGACTTTGCTTCCTGCAAAGGTTTTCCTACCTTTGTACTTCCTTTATACCTTAAGGGAGGGGCAATCACCTCCAAGCCTTACTTCCAAATCACCCCTTTTGTCTCAGCTACTCTTGCCTTCTAGCAGCTCTGTGCACACGCGCACTGGGAACAAGCTCCCTTCGTTCCTCTGCTTCGCTGCTGCCAGACTACAAAGGCTCCGGAAACAGCACCTCAGTCCCAGATGCCCCTGGCAGGACCCTTGTCTGAGTCCTCTCCAGACTCCCAGACTTGTCCCCATTCTTCCCCACTGTCTGATTCCACTGCCGTCTGCACAGGCTGCCAGCGAACCACAACATAATCCCCAAGTTCATTTAGTGACCCTTCCAAGACCCTTCCGAAAAAAGTGGCTTATGATGGTTTTTCACAGTCATGACCATTGCAGCATCCCCACAGCCACGTGATCACAATTTAGACACTTGGTAACTGACTCAGATTTATGAGGGTTGCAGTGTCCCAAGGTCACGTATCTGCGACCTTCTGATAAGTGGGGAAGCCAGATTCACTTAACAACCGTGTTACTAATTTAAGAATTGCAGTGATTCACTTAACAACTAGGGAAGAAAAGTAGTTAAGGGGGCAAATGTCAGTTTGAAAAGGCTCCATGCCCATTTGCACCACTCAGCTGACCCCAAAAACACAGATAAAACCTCCAGGTGGCCTCAACGACCCTCTAAAAGGATGCAAATGACCAGCTGTCTGCAAGGAGTACCAATCCTTCCCTTCCCCACCATCCAGTCAGAAGCTTCTTGGATGAGAAGCAAAACGTCTTCTAAGAAGAACCAGAAAGTCCAGTTGCCTCTTGAAAAAAGCACCTCTGGGACAACCCGAGTTGGAAGGGACTTCAGAGGTCTTCTAGTCCAACCCCCCTGCTTAGGCAAGAAACCCTATAGCATTTCAGACAAAGGGTTGTCCAATCCCTTCTTAAAAACCTCCAGCGTTGGATCACCCATAATTTCTGGAGGCAAGTTACGAAATGATGTTGTAAGTCAAGACAAGCTGTATGGATCCAGCTGCTGTTTTCTACAGAAAGTTAAAACAGAAATAGACAAAGAGAAAGGCTATATTGTGGCATCTAAAGACAGGTGTGATTGCACCGAATAATTGCTACTATATGCATCAGCTATACCCTATGACTATCATTAAGTGTTGTACGTAATGATTCTTGATTCTTAACGAATGTATCTTTTATGTATGTATTTCTTTTATGTACACTGAGAGTATTTACACCAAGACAAATTCCTTGTGTGTCCAATCACACTTGGCCAATAAAGATTATTCCATTCCATCCCATCCCATCCCATCCCATTCCATTCCATCCCATTCCATCCCATTCCATTCCATTCCATTCCATTCCATTCCATTCCATCCCATTCCATTCCATTCCATTCCATTCCATTCCATCCCATCCCATTCCATTCCATTCCATTCCATTCCATTCCATCCCATTCCATCCCATTCCATCCCATTCCATCCCATCCCATTCCATTCCATTCCATTCCATCCCATTCCATCCCATTCCATTCCATTCCATTCCATTCCATTCCATTCCATTCTATATTCTATTCCATTCCATTCCATTCCATTCCATTCCATTCCATTCCATTCCATTCCATTCCATTCCATTCTATTCCATTCCATTCTATTCTATTCTATTCTATTCTATTCTATTCTATTCTATTCTATTCTATTCTATTCTATTCTGATACTTCTTGGATGGTCATTCAAGACCATCATTCAGGGTCATGAGATGATGCTCCCCCTCCCAGGCTCATCCTCTCTGGAAACTCCCGGTGTGTGTTTCAAGCGATGAATTAAATAAACAACTAAAGGAAGCTGCTAAAATATTCATTCGGGTGAATGCATCTTGCAAAAGGAGGCAGGAAGGCAGATCTAGTTTCCATCGCATTTGAGTGTTGCCACCTTCCTAAGAGAACTTCAGCCCCAGAGAAAAATACACGGCTGAAAGTTCACCCCGTTAATAAATTTTACAAAGCAGGTTGAGAGCCGCAGAATCATGAAGAGCTTTAAGAAAAAAAAAACCTCGAGGTATCCTCAAACAGGTTTTTGATGCAGGCCTGCCCTTGTATTTTTCTCCTTCACAGGTAATTTGGATGCAAAAAATCCCAGCGTCCATCGCTTTGGTTGCAAGCACCAGCTCTTACAGGTGCATAAGTGCACCATCGTGCCTCCCATCCCTGTCCTATTGTCCCCATTTAATCGTACCTATTTTCTGTATTCTTACTCATGTTTATACTTATACCTATTATTTTGCAAACGATTGATAAATCAAATAAGTAAATAAAATAACAAAATAAAAGAAGGAAGGAAGGGGAAAGGAAGAAGAACAGGGAAGGAAGGAAGGGAAAGAAGGAAGGAGAGAAAAGGGAGGGAGGGAGTGGGAGGGAGGAAGGAAGGAAAGAAGGAAGGAAGGGGAAAGGAAGGAGAACAGGGAAGGTGAAGGAAGGAAGGAGAGAAAAGAATAGAGGGAGGACAGAAAGGAAGGGAGGGAGCAGGAGGAAGGAAGAAAGGAAGGAAGGAAAGGAAAGGAGAATACCCATTCCTAAGAGGTCTGTAAGGGGTGTGCACAAGTGCACCATCGTGCCTCCTGTCCCTGTCCTATTGTTCCCATTTAATTGTACCTATTTTCTGTCTTCTTACTCGTGTTTATACTTATTCCTATTATTTTGTGAACGATTGACAAATCAAATAAATAAATAAAACACTCTCTAGAAGTTGGCTGGGAGAATGTCTCAAGTTACTTCTTGAAGCAGCCTGCCTGGGAACTCGAAATTTAATTGACACAGTCTTGAAAACATTAGGGAGCATAAATCAGTTCCATTTTTTTAAAAATAACCCTCTCCCATCCCATCATCCCACTCCTCACCTCCCCATCCCAAATGGTTGCGTTTCTTCATTTCACATGGACGGCCTCCAAAATTCTGCCAGCACTTTTTGGGAAGGAAAAAAAAAAAATCTTAATAACGTTGGAGAAAGAACAGTTTTTCAAAGCCGTGTCAAGTTACCCAGTTCGCCTTCCTTTCCAGGCCCCCCTCCGACCCAGGAGACCGGCCTCCGATAAACACAGAGCAGAAGTTGGGAAATTACTTCATTTTATTGTGTCTCTATCAATTACCAACATCTTGATACCCATTCCTTCAGCCAGCAATGCCTCCCGGCCTTCCTCCAACCGATTTCCTTGAAAACTCTCCGAAAAACCCTCCAAACCGTGCATTCTTTCTCTCTCCCTACCATCCTTTCCTGAAAAGGGGAAAAAAGAAAAAAAAGAAACTTGCAATGGATAGGGTAAATGTATTGGTAACAATATTGAATAGCTTGGCTTTTGACCAGTCCTATATTTCAAAGACACAAGGTCTGGGCTTACACACACTCTCTCTCTCTTTTCTCTCTCTCTCTCTTCCTCTCTCCTCTCTTTCTCTCTGTCTTTCTCCTCTGTCTCTTCCTCTTTCCTTTCCTCTCCTTTCTCTCTCTTTCTCTCTCTCTCTCCTCTCTCTCCCTTTCTCATTTACTCTCTTTCTCTCTCTCTCTTCCTCTGTCCTCTCCTCTCTTTCTCTCTCCACTCTCTCTTTCTGTCTCTCTCTCTCTCTTTCTCTCTCTCCTCTCCTCTCTTTCTCTCTGTCTCCCCTCTCTCTTTCTGTCTCCCTCTCTCTGTGTATGAGTGTTGGTGCGTGTGTACTGTGTATACACAAAATCTAAACCAAGATCTTACATCTCATATGCGTGCCCCAAGTGCCACACCCTGGCTGACCTCCAGCACAATCTTGGAGAGAGGAACTCATCCACCGAGATTTAATGGCCTCCTTGGGTTGGCCTGAGCTTCAAGATATTCAATTGTTTATACCTCCACTTTCGTTAATCTGTTTCAGATATCAGGAGGTGTATCACCACAAATTCAATCTGGATGACTGTTTGGATTACCCAGGCAGGATTCTGGTTGGTTGGCTTGAATGCAAAAGAAAAGACATGTTAAAAAGAAATGTATGAGGATTTTCATTTGCAGCCTCCTCTGTCCTAGACAAGTTTCATTTCCATTGCATACAAAGCAACAATAGTTACACCAACAACCGTTAACACAAATTTTTGAAACAGTATCGCCCTTTAATATAAACTTTCTGGATGATGTTCTTCCTTAGGTAGATTTCTTTGATGTAGACTTTTTTTTTGAAACAACAACTTATATTCAAGTTTGTATTCTGTTTAGTGCTTCTTCTATATAACTACTTTCAGGGGTAAAAACTCTGTTTTGGAGGTATTTTTTCATTACAAACAATATATTTTTTAAATTCGTGGCATTGTCAGAAGAGAAGAGCAGATTTGAATCAGTGCAGTGTTACAAGTTGGATGTGTTTGATTTTTGCAGTCTTTCTCTAAAAAGGGTTTTTGCTCCTGTCTTCTGAAACATCTTTGGAACCAGAAGTTACAGGGTATCAAAATCATCTGAATTGATTTGTGACATTTCAAATGGTTGTTGGGCAAATCACCTCTGTGATTTGGGTCACTGCCTTTCCATTCAAAGCTTTGTGAGCTCTTTGCAATAAATTTATTTGCAATAAATACACATATAACATCACCACAACATGTAGAGCCTGCCCATCTATTGTGCAAATATACTGTATATATTCCTGGAAGAATATGCCTTGGTGTTGAAGAAAACTTCAGCTACGTGGAAAAGTAGAAAGAACAAAAAAGGGGTGATAAGTCTTCTCTTGTATGCACTAGCTTCTATTTGCAAGTTTCTTTAAAAATATTTATATGGAGAAAGATGGGAAAAACTCTTTCTGGTGGTGATCCCATAATACCCATTGCAATGTTACATTGACTTCACAATGCCCATTGCAATCTCCTGTTGATTTCACAATGACAATTGCAATCTTGTGTTGACCCCACAATGACCATTGCAATCTTAGGTTGATCCCATAATGACAATTGCAATCTTGTGTTGACCCCACAATGACCATTGCAATCTTGTGTTGATCCCACAATGACCATTGCAGTCTTGTGTTGACTCTACAATGACCACTGCAACCTTCTGTTGACCATGCAGTAACCATTGCAATCTCCTGTTGATTTCACAATGACCATTGCAATCTTGTGTTGATCCCATAATGACAATTGCAATCTTGTGTTGACCCCACAATGACCATTGCAATCTTAGGTTGATTCCACAATGACCATTGCAATCTTATGTTAACTCCACAATGACCATTGCAATCTTGTGTTGATCCCACAATGACCATTGCAGTCTTGTGTTGACTCTACAATGACCATTGCTATCTTATGTTGACTCTACAATGACCACTGCAACCTTCTGTTGACCATGCGGTAACCATTGCAATCTTATGTTGACTCCACAATGATCATTGCAATCTTCTGTTGACTCCACAAAGGCCATTGCCATCTTCCTACCCATGTCATTGCATAACCATTCTCCACTTGCTCTGGGAAGAGGATCCCACCCCCCTCACTCTTGGCACCGCGATCCAACTCAAATGAATCAATTTGTGCAGATTTTTATTTCCATTTTAAGGAGTCCTTTGGAAGCAGTTACCTACATCAATTGGAATGCCTAATGGAGAACATCTTTGTCCATAAGTATGTTGGTGTGTGTGTGTGTGTGTGTGTGAACACACTGAAATCCCACTGCAATTAATTTAAAAGGAAGAGGAAACCAGCAAGAAACATCTTTCTCATTCTTAATTTAACCCTTCACTTTTCAAATGTTTTCCTCTTGCACCATAAAATATCTAGTTTTGGATATGGGGTTACCAATAACTCTCTTGTGGCACCATATCCCTCTGGATGGTTAGCACTTTGTGTTGCCAAATGCCATTTTACAAGGCTGTTATTAACATTACACATTTCATGGGTGACTGAGGACACTCAATCCTCCCCATTGATGTTTTACAATACACAGGGGGCCATTATTAATAGCCTAGTAAAATAATACTCAACCTGTAGTTATCTTAACTCAGAGGCCAGTAACACACAGACGAAAGAGAGAACGGCTTTGGAGCCAAGCTTTTCTTAAGCCCTTTGGAATGTCACAGCCTTAAAAAAATAAATAAAAATGAAAGGCAAGAAAAATCAGGTATTAAGGCTCTCTAGGGGAAGTATTACATGACGCAACGGGGGAATCTTACTGTCTTTCTGCCAGACATGTGAAAATAATTTTAAAGCGGACTAAAGAATAAAGACCACAGACAAAAGTCCAGTTCTGGGGTTGAACGCCAAATCATATTATCCAAAGCACAATGAAACCACGCTTTACTTTGTAATACATAATAATAATAATAATAATAATAATAATAATAATAATAATAATAATAATAATAATAATAATAATAATAATAATAATTTTCTCCTTGTTGATGTTTGTCCTCATTCTTTCATTTTATTTTTATTTTAAACCTAATTTCATTTTAATGTTATTTTTTTACGTTGTTTTACTTATCGGTTACATTCTATTGTACACCACTCTGAGACCTTCCCTTGAGACAGATGGGCAGTTTAGAAATATGAAATATTAATCATCAATAAATAAAGCATAAAGGAAACAGTCAAAAGTCCAGTTCGGGGATTGAACTCCAAATAATACCCAAAGCTCTCTGACCAGGTGCAAACAAACCAGGTTTTTTTTTTAAATAAATAATTTTTGAATAGCTATTTACTCTCTTTTCTAAGTTTGTCCTTATATTATAAAATTTCCAACCCTAATGTAATTTTCAATTTTCATGTTCATTTTTTTACGTGGTTTTCTTACCGGTTATATTAGATTATATTGTACATCACCCTGAGCCCCTCTTTGAGTGATATGGGCAGTTTAGAAATATGGAATATTAAAAACAAGCAAACAAACAAACAGACAATTGTCTGATTTATCCTGTTCAACAGCATTTCCTTCCTTTACCGTGAGCACCATTGCCCCTTTTACAAATCATGATTTAGCATGCTCACTTCGAACGGCAGTGTGTCGCCCGAGTTTTCGATATCTACGATGGGCTTTGCAAGGTTATTAGAGAATTTATTTTTCTCTTTCCTTTACAGATGGGGAGGCTGGGCAGTGATAGATGAGCGTGCCCATTTTATTTATTCAACAAACGGTTCCAGATGTGATTTCATCACTCACCTGATGACACCCTAACCTGCTGTTAGACCTTTGCAGTCACCTCCTGGCAAGATTTTGTGTTTGCTGGTCTTCCGTTCTGACGGCTTGGGAAAGACTGGAATTTTCTGGGAAACAATGGAATGCTTTGTTTGCATCTCTGGAAGAGTTATAACGATAGTAATAATAGTTATAGTAATGTGGCGGTACTTGGAGACAGCAGAAGAGAAGAGAAAGAACTGGAAAAGATCGCAAAATACAGAGACCCACAAATAGAGATAGAACGACGGTGGCCAAAGAGAGCGAAAGTAGCATCGATAGTCATAGGCACCTTGGGTGCAAACTTGAAACATCTGGCATGCCACTTGAACACCATTGGCATTGACAAATTCACCGTCAGTCAATTGCAAATGGCAGCTTTACTTGGAACAGCTTACATCCTGCGATGATATCTGTAACACCATCAAAAATCCACATCTTCCTAGCCCAGGTCCTTGGGAAGGACTCAACAGGTGGATAAAAATGCAAAATCCAACTGGAACACCTGGTTGACTGTGCAACCAACCATAATAATCATAGCAAGCAGGAATTCCTCAGCTGCTGCAGGGTTTACTCTCATGCCAGTCCATTCCTGATCTTAGCTAAGCATTGTGTAAACATTCATTTCCACCTTTCTGTCCGAATTTTAAATTCCTTTAACTGGTCTTTGAAGGACTCCAAGCCCCTTAACCATTTTTCTCGATCTTCTCTGCACTCTTTTCTGTTCCTTAGCATCCTAGTTGTGTTATGGTGAGCAGAACTGGACACAGTATTCCAGGTGTGGTTTATCCAGAGCAGCATAGAATGGTACTACCACGTCCAGTGATTTTGACACTATTAGAAGAGGACAACCAGTTGGGAAGATGGATGGATTCAGTTACAGCAGCAATTGGTGCTCCATTGGAAGACTTAAAGGCCCAGGTTTTGGGGCAGATGATTGTGGAGCAAATCTAGCTATATAAGATCTTCAGTGTTCTCTGAACTTTCTTGCAGATGTTTCATTATTCAACTATGTAATGTCATCAGTCCTAAAAGGGAGTGGGGTTTCTAGAGAGGGAGAGGAGGAGGAGGAGGAGGAGGAGGAGGAGGAGGAAGAGGAGGAGGAGGAGGAGGAGGAGGAGGAGGTAGAGGAGAACTATGGGGTCTTCAGTGCTCTCTGAATTTGGTGGTTTTCTTGCAGATGTTTCATTACCCAACCAGGAAATATCATTACTGAGCTACACATATTCTCTTCTAGTTATGTGATTGCCAAGATGATGTTGAGCTGATGGTCCATAATCAATCAATCAATGAACCAATCAATCATAGAGCTGTGGATTATTTGCTTCAAAACATCATATATTTTTTTTAAATTGATTTCCCCCCATGGTGAAACCTCCTGCAAGTGTTTTCAGAGGCTGCGAGTAGCCACGATAAATTAGGCTGAGAAACTTTAAGCCAACCCAAAGCTGAGTAGAACTTCTAGAATACATTGACCGGGATCTTTCCTTTCTCCTGCTTACAAATTCTTATTTAAGAAAGCAGAGTTTTTCTCTTTTCCTATCACATATCCTGTTCGGTCTGACAACCTTTTGAAATTCAGTTCAGCCGCTGCCCTTGCAGGAATGAAAAGATTGATCAACGAAGCCAAAACCCACCAAGGAGGGTGAGGGAGAAAGGAAAAGAAAAGAAGTAACAAATGTATTCCTGGGAAAGGAAATAACTCATGATAAACACTGACACGCATAAAATAGTGTCGACATGGCTTTTCTGGAGAAAGGCCAGCCCAATGCTGGTGCACCGTAGCTGCAAAATATAAGACTGTTTCAGGCTGTAGACCAAAGTCAATGACATGGTGTAGATTAATGGATTAAAGGAAGCCAGTTGATGGAATATAAGTGAACCGGCATTAATCAGGCCACCATATCATTCAGAAATCATTGCAATGGGACAGAGTAAGAAAAATGGCATTGAGAAAGAGTGGCTTGACCCTTTAAGGACAAAGAGAAAGATTTGCTCTCAATGACAAATCCTTACCAAGCCTTGGTAAGACCCCACTTGGAATCCTGCATCCAATTTTGGTCACCACAATATAAAGAAAAAGATGTTGAGACTCTGGAAAGAGTACAGAGAAGAGCGAGGAAGTTGATTAAGGGATTGGAGGCTAAAACATATGAAGAATGGTTGCAGGAATTGGGTGTGTCTAGTCTAGTGGAAAGAAGGACCAGGGTGTGTGTGAGACATGATAGCAGTTTTCCAGATAACAGATAATCAGAGTTGGAAGGGACCTTGTAGGTCATCTAGTCCAACCCCCCAAGTGGGAGACCCTACACCATTTCTGACAGATGGCAGTCCAATCTCTTCTTG